>NW_026110557.1:0-22500 GCF_024679095.1 Eriocheir sinensis
AGAGTATCCATCGTCTGAAGTTTTATCTCGAAGTGTCACATATCAACCTTTTTTAATGCTGAAGAGGAGGAGGAGGAGGAGGAGGCAAGAAGAAGAAGAGGAGGAAGGCAGACCCATCACTAAACCACATCTCTCCTCCCTCCTTCCTCCATCATCTCCTCCTCCCTCCCATCTCCTCTCTCATCTCCACCCCTTTCAGTTTCACCTCCATCTCTTCATCATCACTCTTCATTTTATATCCCTCCCTTTCTTCTTCATCTCCCCCTCTCCTCCTCCTCCTACATCCTTTCTGCTCTCTCCCATTTCTCCTCCACTCTTGGATCCTTCTCTATCTTCTCTTCATCATTCCTCCATTTTTTCCTTAATTTCTTTTTTCTTCACTATTATTTCCTCCATTTCTTCTCCATTCCTGCCCTTTCTCTCTATCTTCTTTCTTTTTATTTCTCTCTTTTTTCTCCTCTTCTCTTTTATCTCTTCTCCATTTCTCCCCACTTCTTCCTCATTAGTTATCTCCTCTACTCTTCCTCCATCCTTATTCCTCTCTCTCTCCTCTTCTTTCTCTTTCTCTCCATTTCTTCTTCATCTTTCCCTCTATTAGATCATCTCCTCCTCTCCATTAACTCCGTCTTATTCTTTTCATAATTCTTCTCCTTCTCCTCCATCGATTATCTCCTCCACCTCACTCCACCCTTGTCTATCTTTCTCCCATCTCTCCTTTATCACCCTCCTCCTTTCTCTCACCCCAAAGCCTCAACACTCACGGCTTGTCTCTCTCCTCCCTCCCTACTCTCCTCCTCTTCGCACTCTGGCGGCCAATTATGGTATTATTTACCTGTAGGAACACCTGACGTCCCCTGTAATTACATACATACCTTCCCTCCTCAATCCCCTCCCATCCTTCCTCTCCCCTCCTTCCCATCTTCCTTCTTCCTTCTTCCCATCCTCTCTGTCTGGTTCATCATCTACCATTCCCTTCCTGTCATCTTTCCTGTTCTCGTTCTTGTTCCTTTTCCTTCTTCCTTCCTCTTTTCCTTCTCCTCATTCCTTCTTTATCTTTCTCCTTCCCATCCTATCCTCTTTCTCTTCCTCTTCGTCCTTCCTTTCATTCCTTTTCTTTCTTTCCTCCTTCTCTCCCTCCTTCCCTCTCTCCTTCCCTCCTTCTTCGTTCTTCTCTTCCCCTCTAACCTTTGTCTCCTCCCCTCTTCCTTCTTTCCCTCCTTCCTTCCTCCTCCTAGAACAAAAATGACTTTGGTAAATCATTTTGTGAAGATGGTTTCTATTTACTCTCTCTCTCTCTCTCTCTCGTTTTAATAATATGCACTGTAAGGTTTTTATGACTTATTTGGGGTCTGTCTTCCATTTGCCTTTTATGTTATTCGCTATGGTTGTCACTGAGGAGGAAAAACAAAAGAAAGAAAACGTGTGAATACCAACCAACTATAGTCTTGTTATAAAATGTGTGTGTGTGTATGTGTGTGTGTGTGTAAGCAACAGCATTTTCTTGAGGGACGCACGACCCTGAGTGAGTATCTTGTGTGTGTGTGTGTGTGTGCTCTCTCTCTCTCTCTCTCTTCCTCCGGGTGGGTGTCCTCCTCCTCCTCCCGTCAGTGGATGGAAAGATGCTATGCCGTGTTACATTGGTGACCTGCTGTTCATGAACGGTGGAAGAAGTGTCTCTTCGGGGAGGATCCTGAAAAGGATGAAGGAGAGACTGAGAGGAGAATGGAAGAGAAAGGAAGGAATGAAGGATGGGATTGAAGGAAGCAGGGGAAGGAGGAAGGAAAGAAGGGGGGGGGGGGTTAGGATGGTAAATATGGAACTGATGGAAAGGTACGGAGAGAGAGAGAGAGAGAGAGAGAGAGAGAGAGAGAGAGAGAGAAGACAGCCCAATACAGGTTCAAGGCAGTTTGATATTAAAAAAAAAAACAGAAAAACTATTTATAGAGAAAAAGCAAATTGGAGATAGACGTAAAAAATGGAAGAAGAAGGCGAAAAGAGAGGAACTGGTAAATATTGATAAAAGAAAAGGAAAAAAAAATAATTACAGGGAAGAAATGGTAATGAATTTAGATGACAAGGAATAAAAAAGGATGAAATGGAGAAGGAAGAGAAGGGGAAATATGTGAAAGAAAGGGATGTGGCGAAGAAGAGGTGGAGAAAAGAAGAAGGAGAAGGTGGAGGAAGGAAGAAGAGGATAATTATTGTGAAGAAGAAACTTTGAGAAGAGGAAAAGAGGAAGGGGAAGGAGGGGAAGGAAGAGGAAGAATAATGGTGTAGAAGAAGATAAAGATGAGGAGAAGAGGAAAGGAAAGGAGAAGGAGGGGAAAGGAAGAGAAGAGGATAGTTTAGGAAGAAGAGAGGAAATGAAGGATGGAGAAGAGAGGAGAGGTGAGATGAGTTAAGAAGGATGATAGTTATGAAAAAGACAGATAAGAAGTGGAGAGGAAAAAGAGGAAAGATGGGATTGGAGGAAGGAAAGAGGAGGGAGGTGAAGAAGGAGGAAGAAAGAGAAAAGGTGAGATATAGGAAAGGAAAGAAGAATAGTTGTGAAGAGAGAGGAGGTGAAGAAGGGGAGGAAGAAAAGAAGAAGGTGAGATGGGAGAAAAAGAAGATAATTATAAAGAAAGAAAGGGATAAGGCAATGAAAAAGATGGAGGAAAAAGAGGAAGGTTAAATGGATGGAGGAATAGAAGATGATAGTTATGAAGAAGAAAGAGAGAGGTGAAGAGATGAACGGAGGAAAGAGGAAGGTGCGATGGATAAAGAGGAGAAAAGAGGAACAGATGAGAGTGAAAAGATGAACCGAAAAGAAGGGGAAGAAAAAAGAGAGGAAAAGATGAAATGGTTGAAGAGAGAAGAGGAGGGAGGACAATTCGAGGAAGAAAAAAGGAGGCGAAAAAAAAAGAAGGAAAAGAGGAAGGGTAGAGTGGAGGAAGGAAGAGATGATCGTTGAGGAAGAAAAAGAGGCGAAGAAGAAGAGGAGGAAAAGGTGAAAGGTTATGTGATGAATGAATTTTGAAGAAGAGAGGAAGACAATAGTTAAGGGAGGAGGGAGATGATTGGAGAGAGGGAGAGAGGAAGGATGAGGTAATGAATGAAATGTGAATGAGGGGCGAAGACAATAGGTGGGAGGGAGGTAGAAGGGATAATGAGAGGGGGGAGGGGTAGGAGGGATAGGAGGGAAGGTAAAAAAAAAAAAGGGAAGAGGATAGATTTATGTAAGGGTATGACTATATTATGTTGCTGTCATTTTTTTTTCTTGTTTTTTCATTTTTTGTTCTTGTTGTTCTCGTTCTTGTTCCTGTTCTTCTTGTTCTTATTCTTCTTCATCTTCCTTTTCCTTTTATTTTTCATTATGCTTGTTTGTTTTTCTTTTTCATCATCATCATCTTTCTTCTTTTCTTCTTCTTTTCTATCATTTTCTTTTTGTTCTTGTTATTCTTCTCGTCCTTCCTCTTTTCTTGTTCTTGTTCTTCTTGTTCTTTTTTTCTTCTTCTTCCTTTTCTTCTTTTTTTAATTATATTTCTTTCTTTCTTCTTCTTCATCTCCTTCTATTATATTTATTTGTTTTTATGTACGTATATATTTTTGCCAATATCATCTCCTCCTCCTCCTCATTTTTTCTTTATTCCTCCTTCACCTCATTTTCCCCTCAGACCACTCCTCTTCGCCTCCTTCCTCCCCCACTTTCCGTTCTCCCTCTTATCCTTCATTTCCTACAGGCATGCCACCAACTGAACAAGTCTCGCTCCGTACATCACACAAGTTTTTGGTCTCATGACTAACCCAACAACTGGAAATTTGGGGGTCTGTCGAATCAGGCGTCGGTATGCCCTAAAGACAGAGGCAGGAGTGTTTATTTTTTTTCTTACATTGAGTTATTCGTTAGTGGGAAATGATTATCCAGGCCAGTAGTTAGTGTGGAGATCAACAATTACTTTAAAACTGATATTGCTTGTTATTTTTTATTATTTTTTTTTCTTTTTTACGTTTCTGTCTTTAGCGCCGGTAGTCTTTCTTGGTTAGGGCCTGAAGGTTCGCCCCAGCCCATTATGGCGCAGGCATGTGTTTATAGTGGCGCCATCTTGCTTGGCTCATAACGCGAGTGGATTGGGCGTTTTTGTATCTACGTATTCAAGAAGGGAGTGGTGAGGAAACGAACCATTACTTTGAAACTCCCTCTGATCGTACTGCATCGCGACAGGAGTGAAGAGTTTTTGTGTCCACGTCTTCAAGAGAGCGATTATCAAGACACCGAGCCAACCGAACTGACCCCTTCTGGCCACTCCTATTTGTTTGGTGAGGAGTGGCGAGTAGCGGGCTTGTTTATTTTTTTCGTTGTTTGTTTGTTTGTTGATTGCCCTTGAGCTGTTTCCTTTACTGTAAAACGAAAATATATGCTAATCTGTTATGTAGGTTACTGAAGAGGGGGACGGAGAGAGATAAAAAAACTATAGAATGTTGCCTCAGAAAAAAAAAGAAACAATAAACTTTATGTTGTCTTATCATCATATTTCTTTCGGGCAAGTTCCACAGTACAATAAAGTGACCTTGTAACTTGTAAGCCTCCAAACCAAGCTATATTGTCTATCAAGGTCAGTTTTTTCTACTTGGCATCACATATTAAAGGTATTTTCTGTGCATCCTCCTCAAAGTGACCTCCTCCTCTTCTCCTTCTGTGCCTTTGTTATCCTTTTTTATTCTCTTCCTTCTTTATTCATATTTTCTTCTATTCACTCCATCTTCCTCGTTTAGCTTCCTTCTCTTCTCTTTCTGTGGCTACGTTATCCTTTTTATTCTCTTCTTCCTTCTTTATTCATATTTTCTTTTATTCACTATCTTCTTTCTCGTTTAACTTCCTTCTCTTCTCCTTCTCTGCCTATGTTATCCTTTTTTATTTTCTTCTTCCTTCTTTATTCATATTTTCTTTTAGTCACTCCATCTTCTTCCTCGTTTAGCTTCCTTCTCTTCTCCTTCTCTGCCCAAGTTTTCCATTTTATTCTCTTCTTCCTTCTTTATTGATATTTTCTTTTATCCTTTCTCTCTTCTCCCTCGTTTAGCTTTCTCCTCTTCTCCTTCTCTGCCTATGTTATCTATTTTATTCTCTTCTTCCTTCTTTATTGATATTTTCTTTTATCCTTTCTCTCTTCTTCCTCGTTTAGCCTCTTCCTCTTCTCCTTCTATGCCTAACTTGTCCATTTCATTCTATCTTTTTTTCCTTTTCTTCCCCTCCTTGCTTTTGTTCTTGTTAACTTTTTGTTGTTATTCTTCCTTTTCTTCTTTTCTTCTTCTATCCAGTCTATCTTTTTCCTCCTCTTCTCCTTCTACGCCTAACTTATCCATTCTGTTCTCTATTCTTCCTTCCTTATTCTCATCTTCATCTATCCACTCTATTTTCATCGCTTTGCTTCCTCCTCCTCTCCTTCTGTGCCTAACTTATCCATTCTATTCTCTATTCTTCCTTCCTCACTGACATCTTCTATCCAGTCTATCTTCTTCCTCACTTCACCTCCTCCTCTTCTCCTACGTCTAACATCCATTTTATTCTCTCTTCTTCTTTCCTCATTCACATCTTCTTTTATTCATTCTATCTTCTCCCTCTCTCAACCTCCTCCTCCTCTTCTTCTGTGTCTATTTTATCCATTCTATTCTCTATTCTCCTTTCCTCATTCACATATTATTTTATCCATTTTACCTTCTTCCTCTCTCAACCTCCTCCTCTTCTTTTGTGTCTATCTTATCAATTCTATCCTCTCTTCTTTCCTCATTCACATCTTCTATCCATTGTATCTTCCTCCTCTCTCAACCTCCTCCTCTTCTTTTGTGTCTATCTTATCAATTTTATCCTCTCTTCTTTCCTCATTCACATCTTCTATCCATTGTATCTTCCTCTTCTCTCAACCTCCTCCTCTTCTTCTGTGTCTATCTTATCAATTCTATCCTCTCTTCTTTCCTCATTCACATCTTCTATCCATTCTATTTTCCTCCTCTCTCAACCTCCTCCTCCTCCTCTTCTTCTGTGTCTATCTTATCCATTCTATCCTCTATTCTCCCTGCCTCATTCACATCTTTTATCCATTGTATCTTCCTCTCTCCGCCTCCTCCTCTTCCCCCATCACAGTGAATGTATTAACACTAAACATAATAATACAAGGAATCTTCATCGACTTCAGTATATGGTGTTGAGCATGCAAACCCACTGTGACAGAATTGAGGAACAGGCTCTCAGTTAAGTCCGCCTCTCCGTTTCCTCCTCCTCCTCCTCCTACTTCTTGTTTTGTTCTTGTTGCTGTTCTTATTCTTGTTCTTTTTAGAGTTCTTGTTTCTTTCCCTTCCTCCTTCTTTGTCTCCTTATTTTCTCTTTCGTTTGTTCTTATTTTTGTTCTTCTAGTTGTTGTTGTTCTTGTTCATTTTCTTCTTCCTCTTCCTATTATTATTCCTCTTCTTCTTCTTCTTTTCTTCTTTTTTCTTCTACTTCTTCTTTTCTTCTTCTCCTCCTCCTCCTCCTCCTCCTCCTCCTCCTCCTCCTCCTCCTCCTCCTCAGTTTCCTCTTATTTCTCTCTTTACTGTAAAATTTCCATGTCCCTTTCTTCCTTAAAGGCACATGGTGTTCTCTTCTAACTATTTCCTGCCGGCACGTTGCCGGAGGGAGAGGAGGGTGGGGACACAATTTGTCTATTCTATCCTGTCCTACCACACGTAGATTATTAGTAGTAATGGTAGTAAACAGACACCCTCGCCATAGACCGACAGGTCTTCTGGTGTCTGTTCGTCCTATGTCTTCCTATGTCTTCCTAGGTTTTCCTCCTCCTTCTGCCAGGTGACGTCAGGTGTGTTGTGAGGTGCGCGGCGCCTAACCAACACGTGCTTCACGACTCGCTCACCTTGAACGTGAAAATACCTTACCTGCCACTCCCCTACAAGAAGAACCTGTCTCATCATCATCATCATCATCTTCTATGCCTAAAGTCATCTTCATTCTCTCTTGCTCCTTACTCAGCCTCCTTCTCCTCCTCAGCCTCCTCCTCTTCTCTTCATCTCCTTTTATGGCTAACATCTCTCCATTTTCTCTTCTTTGTTCCTTCCTTCCTTAGCCTCCTCTTCATCTCCTTCTATGCCTGACATCCTCTTTCTCTTCTCTTTTTCCTTTCTTCCCCAGCTTCCTCTTATTTTCTACCCTCAACCTCCTCTTCTTTTTTCATCCTCCTCCTTCTCTTCTATTCATGGCCTTTTCTTCTTTCCATTCTATTCCTTCATCTCTCAGCCTTCTCTCATCCTCTGTTATGCCTGATATTTTCTTTTCATTTTCTCTACTTCCTTCCTTCCTCAGCCTCCTTCTCTTTTCCTATTCCCAACTTCCTTCCTTCTTTCCTCAGTTTCCTCCTTTTCCTCTCTCTTCATCTTTCTCTTCTCTCAATTTTCTCTTCTCCCTTATATTAGTTATCTCAATTTCCTTCCACTCCTACCTCCCTCACCTTATCTTCACTCCCCTATCTCATCCTTAAATCACTTACTTCATGTTCATTTCTTTGCCTCATCTTTACTAATTCCCTCTTGTTCCTTATCTTTTAACGTTCTCTCTTATCGATGTCAGGTTGTTTGTTATGACTTTCCCCTCTAGTCCTTCCCTCCCTTATCTTATCTCTACTCCATTCCCTCTTCCTTCTCTCCTTACGGCTCTTCCTCCTCATCTACATTCAGGACCTCTCTGCAATGCTCTCCTTATCTCTTGCTAGCTTCTTCACTCCCATATTTTACTCTTCTTCCTTTCCTCATTTTCCTTTTTTCTTCATCTTAAATGCTTCAGTTTCCTCCTCTCCTTCCCTTCTTTTCCCATTGTTTGTTACGTTTTTGTCTTTCCCCTTCCGGTCCTTTCCTCCCTTATCTTATCTTCCCTCCATTCCCTCTTCCTTCTCTCCTTACGGCTCTACCTCCTCATCGACATTCAGGACCTCACTGCAATGCTCTCTTTATCTCTTTCTCGCTTCTTCCTTCCCCTATTTCACTCCTCTCTTCTCCCTTGCTTCAGTTTCCTCTTTACTTAATCTTAACATACCTCAGTTTC
Source organism: Eriocheir sinensis (assembly GCF_024679095.1). Classification (NCBI taxonomy): domain Eukaryota; kingdom Metazoa; phylum Arthropoda; class Malacostraca; order Decapoda; family Varunidae; genus Eriocheir; species Eriocheir sinensis. The sequence goes on from NW_026110557.1 coordinate 8,066, forward strand.
CGCCTTCAATACACCTTTCTGTCACTTTACAATCCTTCAATACACTTTCCTGTCATCTTGCAATCCTTCAGTACACTTTCCTGTCATCTTGCAATCCTTCAGTACACTTTTCTGTCATCTTGCAATCCTTCAGTACACTTTCCTGTCATCTTGCAATCCTTCAGTACACTTTCCTGTCATCTTGCAATCCTTCAATACACTTTCATGTCACTCTTTAATACTTCAATACACTTTCCTGTCACCCTGCGATCCTTCAGTTCACTTTCCTCTCACTCCGCAATCCTTTAATAGACTTTCCTGTCACTGCAATCCTCCAAAACCCTTCCTCGTGTCTTCTTTCTCTCCTCTTACTCCTCTTCCTCCTCTTTCCCTCCTTCCTTCCTTAACCTGATCTCATTCAATCTTCCTCTCCTCCATTTCCCTCTCTCCGTTCCCTCTTCTTCCTCCCCCCTCCCCTTTTTTTATACGGAAAACGAGGCAGCTCAAGGCCACAAAAAAGAGTAAACAAATATAGCACCCAATGTCGCTGTTCCTGCAAGTAAGGTTATAAAAACAGTACAGGAGTTGAAAATAGAGAGGCCATGGTGTCATATGGAGAGGTGTTCGTATACTCCCGTCCCGTGTTGAAGTCGTAGGGAGGAGGAAATGAAGATACAGGAAGGCTTTTTGAAGTTTACCAATGTCCTTTACTTCAATCTCCTACTCACTGTCTCTCCCGTGTTGAAGTCGTAGGGAGGAGGAAATGAAGATGCAGGAAGGCTTTTTGAAGTTTATCAATGTCCTTAGTACCTCATTCTCCTTATACCCACTGTCTCTCCCGTGTTGAAGTCGTAGAGAGGAGGAAATGAAGATACAGGAAGGGTTTTTAGAGTTTACCAATGTCCTTTACTTCAATCTCCTTATACCCACTGTCTCTCCCGTGTTGAAGTCGTAGAGAGGAGGAAATGAAGATACAGGAAGGTTTTTTGAAGTTTATCAATGTCCTTAGTACCTCATTCTCCTTATACCCACTGTCTCTCAAGTTTCCTTCTTTCCATCGCTTACTTCTTCCCCCAAGCATTTCCTCTCCTTCCTTTCCTTCTGATCCTTTCCTCTTACCTCGTCCATCCCTCTCTTCCATATCACTTTCCCATTTCCTTATTTTTCATCTCCTCTTTGGTATCTCTCATTTCCTGTTCATTCTTCTCTCCTTTTCTATTCCTCACATCCTTTTGGGGTCTTCTTTTGTACGCTTCGTTCACTTCATTATATCTTTCCTTTTACTGCCTTTTCTTGTTCGTATTAGAAAGTAAAATAAACACAGCGCCTAAATACAGAGTCGCGTATGTATATTACCATGTTTAATAAGAGTCTTTGTGTTACACTGGACCTATATAATGAGTGAGTGGTGTGAGGGGAGAGTGATGAAAGTGAAGCAAGCAAATGAGAGTGACGGTGGCAGGGCGTGGTGCTTGTGTGTGTGTGTGTGTGTGTGTGTGTGTGTGTGTGTGTTTCCCTGGACTGAGCTGCAAAATCATGTGTCCCGGGTATTGTCCTTGGGTATTCTCCTTTGGGATACTCGCCTTCAGCAGCGCCATACCACCAGCCCCGGGGAGGAACACAAGGAGAGAGAGAGAGAGAGAGAGAGAGAGAGTTAGACAAGAGCCTGCCCAGTACCCATTCATTGCCGGGTGGACAGGGACATGTTTGAGAGGATCCGTATTCACATCGCCTGAATCGAACGTGGGAGCTTTCGTTGTGACCAAGCCTCCTCCTCCTCCTCCTCCTGCTCTTCTGTCTCTTCCGCCTGTCCATTCACGTATATACTTTCCTTTGTGTTCTTTTATAACCCTGGCCAATAATGTGTGTGTGTGTGTGTGTGTAGATACGTAAATGAGAGAGAGAGAGAGAGAGAGAGAGAGAGAGAGAGATTTTTAAGTGGTTGAAGGGAAAAGTGGAGAAATGATAATGGCGAGAGAAAGGGGGAGATCATTAAATAGTGGAAAGTTAATTAATATTGTAAAATACCAAAACTCTCTCTCTCTCTCTCTCTCTCTCTCTCTCTCTCTCAACCTGTGGCCAGCTGTTCCTCCTCGGCACTTCCTTCTTCTGTTCCCTCCCTCCTTACCTCCTCCTTCCCTCCCTCTCTCTCTCCCTCTCCCCCTCCCTCCTTCCCTCTCCCACCCTCTCCCTCCCTCCTACCAAACACGTTATCCTTGAACTTGACTTCACTCAAGGATAGAGCGAGCGAGCGAGCGAGCGAGCGAGCGCGCTAATGAGAGAGAGAGAGAGAGAGAGAGAGAGAGAGAGAGAGAGAGTACTCCCATTCAATATTGCAACTACACCGACTTCTACTAATACAACAACTACTACTACTACTACCACCACTACTACTACTACTACTACTACTACTACTACTACTACTACAATGATAAAAAGAACATGTTTGAAAATCAATAAAGTAAGAATGCATAGAATAGTTCTGTCACTTAAGGGGAGGAGGAAAAGGAGAATAAATAGGAGAGATAAAGGAGGAGGAGGAGGAGGAAGAGGAGGAGGAGGAGGAGGAGATGAAATATTATATGTAGGAAGGAGTGTAGAGATGGAGAGATAGGGGATGATGCAAGAGAGAGAGAGAGAGTTACTAGACAACATTCACTTCATTGTTGTTTCACCTTAAATATTTTCATCATCGTCATCATCATCAACAACATCAGGAGGTCATTAATTACTGGCGTCGCTCCACCGTGTAATGACGTTAATTAGGTCTCTCTCTCTCTCTCTCTCTCTCTCTCTCTCTCTCTCTCTCTCTCTCTCTCTCTCTCTCTCTGTGATATAAGAAAAAAACAATTAAGACAAAGATGGCGGATCCGTTATTGTTTATCGAGGTCATTATTTTTTTTCTTGTTACGAACTAATGAAGATTGTTTTTGTTTTTTTTGTTTTGTTTTTTGTCTTGTTACGCGCCCTTCACCTGTTTCTCTGCTTGTCTGCTCTCATTTTTTTTGTTTGGTTGTGATAGTTGTTTTTGTTGTTTTCTTTATTCTTCCTTTGCTTTTGCCTTCGTTTTCTTTCTTTATTCTTTCTCTTTTTATCCGCTATTCTGTTTTTTTTTTTTATCTTGTGGTCATGGTTTTGTTGTTCTTCTTTATTCTGTATTCACTTTCGTCTTCATTTTCCTTCTTCTTTTTCTTTTTCTCGTCTTTTTCCTTTTCTTCTTTTTCTTTTTCTTCTTCTTCTTATTATTATTATTTTTTTCTATCTTCCATTCACGTTTATATTTCCCTTTGTGTCCTTTAGTATTCCTGACTCGTGTGTGTGCGTGTGTGTGTGTGTGTGTGTGTGTGTGTGTGTGTGTGTGTTTATATCCGTGTTTTGCGTATACTTTCACCTGTAAACATCTTTCTAACGCACTAATTAACTTCCTCGTATTCTTCCTACCTTCGTTTTCACTTGTAGGTATCTAATTGCCGTCTTTTGTCATTGTTTTCTAGTGAATTGAGTTGTTTTTTGTACTCTCTCTCTCTCTCTCTATCTATCTATCTATCTATCTATCTTTTACTTCCTAACTTCTACCATCCTCATCCAAGCGTGCAAATGTTATGTTCTACTTTTTTTTTATCTCCGTCTATTTTACTTCGTCCCTGTTGTTTGTGTGTTTGTGTGTCCGTCAAAGGTTCGTGGGTCGCCTTCCTGGTTGTGTTTCTCTCCTTGCTGACTCACTCTGTTCCTGTTTATTAATCAGTATCAGCGTCACGTCACCTATTGTCCACACAACTGATCATTTCACTTATAGATTCCGTGACCTGTTGCCTGCCTGCTTGCTTTGTCGTGTGGTGTTTGCTTCCGTCTTCCTTCTTCCGCCTCCCTGTTATCCTTTTCTTCCTCTTCCTCTTTCAACTCGTTCTACTTATCGTCCTTTTCTTTTGTTTCCCCTCCTCTTCTTTCTTCCGCCTACCTGTTATCCTTTTCTTTCTCTTCCTCTTCCAACTCGTTCTACTTATCGTCCTTTTCTTTTTGTTTCCCCTCCTCTTCTTTCTTCCGCCTCCCTGTTATCATTTTCTTCCTCTGCCAACTCGTTCTACTTATCGTCCTTTTCTTTTGTTTCCCCTCCTCTTCTTTCTTCCGTCTCCCTGTTATCCTTTTCTTCCTCTTCCTCTTTCAACTCGTTCTACTTATCGTCCTTTTCTTTTGTTTCCCCTCCTCTTCTTTCTTCCGTCACCCTGTTATCATTTTCTTCCTCTTCCTCTTCCAACTCGTTCTACTTATCCTCCCATTCTTTTTGTTTCTCTTCCTCTTCTTTCCTCTTTTTCGTTTTTCTACTCCATCTCCTCCAATTCATCTTCCTTTTCCTCTTTCTCGTTCTACTTATCCTCCCAGTCTTTTTGTTTCTCTTCCTCTTCTTTCTTCTCTTTTTCGTTTTTCTACTTCATCTCCTCCAATTCATCTTCCTTTTCCTCTTTCTCGTTCTACTTATTCTCCTTTTCTTTTTTGTTTCTCCTCCTCTTCTTTCTTCTCTTTTTCGTTTTTCTGCTTCATCTCCTCCAATTCATCTTCCTTTTCCTCTTTCTCGTTCTACTTATTCTCCTTTTCTTTTTTGTTTCTCCTCCTCTTCTTTCTTCTCTTTTTCGTTTTTCTGCTTCATCTCCTCCAATTCATCTTCCTTTTCCTATTTCTTCTTTTCTTTCTGCTCTTCAGTTTCCTAATTCTCCTTTTTCTTTTCCTCTTTTCTCTTTCTGCAGTTCCTTTTCCTCTTTCTGTTTCTCTTCCTCCTCCTTTTCGTCTTCCACTTCCTCTTCCTCGTCTTTATCACCTTCCTCCTCCTCCTCCTATAATCATCGTCTCCGTTATACACGTTAATATTTTCCTCCTCCCGTCTCTCGTTAATCGCGTTGCTTCATTGAACTCTGCACGCGTTGTTTTTTTACTTTCAAACACGCAAAAAGTAGATGAATTAATCGATTAGATCCCTTTCGCTTCCTGCTTTCCCCCTCTCCCCCTTCACAGACACAGACACGAAGGGGAATGGAATGGGGAAGGGAAAGAAGGAAGGGAAGGAGAATCAAATGGAGGGAAGAGAGGAGGAGGAGGGAAGGGAAGGGAGGAAGAAAGGAGGAATGGGAAATCAGTGTTGTGGTGTCTTATTCATGAGAGAAGAGAAGAGGTGGGAAATGGAAGGGGAGGAAGGGAGGAGGAAGGTGCAGTGTGTGAGGTGGTGTCTTATTCATGATGTTCGAACCTCAGGGAAGAGAGAAGAGGTGGGAGAGGAAAGGGAAGGGAAGGAAAGGGAAGGGAAGGGAAGGAAATGGAAGGGGAGGAAGGGAGGAGGAAGGTGCAGTGTGTGTGGTGGTCTTATTCATTATGTTCGAACCTCAGGGAAGAGAGAAGAGGTGGGAAAGGAAAGGGAAGGGAAGAGAATGGAAGGGGAGGAAGGAAGGAAGGAAGGAAGGAGGAACGTGAGGGGTGTGATGCAGTCTTGTTATGTTTGAACCACAGTGAAGGGAAATGAGAAAAGAAGGAAGGAAGGAAGGAAAGAAGGAAGGAAGGAAGAAGGAAGATATAATGTGCTCTCTCTTACCCATCATAATCGCACCATGGGGGAAGGAAGAGAAGAGAGATGGGAAGGGAAGAGAAGGGAATAGGGGGACTCTCTGTTATCCATCATATTCATACCACGAAGAAGGGAAGAGAGACGAAAGGAAAAGGGAAGAGAGTAAAGAAGGAAATGGAAAGAAAATGATGAAGGGGAGAAGGAAGAGATTAAACTAGGAAAGGAAAGGGAAGGAGATGAGGAAAAGGAGAAAAGGAAGAAAGGAAAACTGAGTGCCCTCTTATCTATTATATTCGCTCCACGGCTGAAGAGAAGTGAGGAGGAAGAGGAGGAGAGAAAGGAAGAGAAGGAAAGTGAAGTGACTATTCATTTATCTATTATATTCGCGTAAAAAAAGAGAGGAGGAAATGAGGAAGGGAAAACCTGCTGGCGTGATAGGGTCAAAATCATCAGAATCATTTTTTTTTTGTATCTTTATCTAACATGAGTCTTTCTTAACACTACTAAAGAGAGGTAGATTGGTTGTTGTTGTTGTTGTTGTTGTTGTTGGTGGTGGTGGTGGTGGTTGTCTCCTAGTTTTATCTCCTCTTCTTTTAACTCTTGTCTTCCTTTCTCTTCACTTCTTCCTCATCTCCTTCCTCCTTTCCTCTCTTCTTCCATTCCTAAGAGTAGCCTATCATAGTTTTCTTCCTCCTCCTCCTCCTCTTCACTTCTCTATATCCTTCCTCCTTCCTCTCTTCTTCCATTCCTAAGAGTAGCCTATTATACCAGTTTTCTTCCTCCTCCTCCTCCTCTCCTCCTCCTCCTCCTCCGTTCCTACGAGTCACTCTATCTATATTTATCCACGTTCTTCCTGCATTTGTTTCCCTCTTAAGTCGTTTATGTTTAATATTTTAATTAATTTTTCTTTATTATTACTCTTCTTTTTCTTTCTTCGTCTTCTTCTTCTTCGTGTTCGTCGTCTTCTCCTTTTTCTTCTTGTTTTTCTTTCTCGTCTTCTTGCTCTTGTTATACTTGTTTTTCTTCTTCTTCTTCCTCTTCTTCCTCTTCTTCTTTTTCCTCTTCTTTCTCTTCTTCTTCTTCTTCTTCTTCTTCTTCCTCTTCTTCTCCTCCTCCTTCTTCTTCTTCTTCGTCGTCGTCGTCTTCTTCTTCTTCTTCTTCTTCTTCTTCTTCTTCTTCTTCTTCTTCTTCTCCCTTCTCCTCTCCCCATCCTCATTACCACTATTATCATTCTCGGGCAGTCAGTCAGGCCAATCAACCTTGTCTGCTTAGCCATTCAAGCGTCCGGTCCCTCGGCTCCCGTTGTGCATGATTCAGGCACGGCAGGAGGCGGCAAACCAGTAGATGAGTCCTTACCGCCTTGTTAGGAGAAGAGGGGGGGGAGGGAAGGGCAATGCACGTGTTTGTTTAGGGGGGGAAGGGGGGGGGGGTTGTGTATGTGTGTGTGAGGGGGGGGGGGTTGGGTGTGTGTGTGTGTGTGTGTGTGTGAGGGGGTGGTTTTGTGTGTGTGTGTGTGTGTGTGTGTGTGAGAGAGTGGGGATGATGTGAGAGAGAGAGAGAGAGAGAGAGAGAGAGAGATTTACATAGATTTACATAGAAAATCAGACCACACAGACCCCATGGTACAGACTAAGTGGTCTGTCCTTAAACCTAAGTGATTCTACATTAATCAGAAGGCTCCAAAACGATGCATTTCAACTCTATTTGATGTTAAGTTGAAGGAAGTTGGAGAGAGAGAGAGAGAGAGAGAGAGAGAGAGAGAGAGAGAGAAGGAAAAAAAGAGAACAAAGAGAGAAGGACAAGAAAGAAAGAAAAAAATAAGAAAGGAAGAAAGAAAGAAAAGGAGAGAAAGAGACAAGGACAGAGACAAAACACTCCATCCTTCATCAACCACCACCACCATCACCATCACCATCACCACCATCCCCACCAACCTCTACCACCACCATCACCACCACCATCAGCAGGATACGACCACAAACACACACGGCAGCGCGGCTCCTCGTCTGCCTGTACCTCCTCCTTCCCACACCCGCGGAGGTCAGTGCCCGCCTCTGTCCGCCCGTCCAGCCCCTCTCCCTCCCTGCACACACACGCCCGAAGCCTCTCTGGAAGGACGAGGAGCTGGAGGCAAGGAGCTCAAGTCGTCCTCTGCTGGAATGAACATAAAGACCACGAACGACTTATGAGGTTTTATTTATTTATTTATTATTATTTTGACAGTAAAGTAGTTAGCTCAAGGGCAGAAGAAAAAGAGGATATAAAAGAAAATACCGTTGGCGTTGCTCTGGGATAGAAAGGACAGGGAGAGTAGTCGAAAGAGAGGATCAGAGTGGGTTAGCCGTTGTGCGAGTCCTGCAGAGAGAGTCCTTTCAGAGTCCTGCATGGAGAGTCCTTTCATAGAGTCCTGCATATTCCTTTATAGAGTCCTGCATAGTCCTTTATAGAGTCTTTCACAGTCCTGGTACATAGAGTATTAGTGAGAGTAAGCTCAAGAAAGGATCAGATTCAGTTAGTCGTTATTAAAGTCCTACATAAAGAGTCCTACATTGAAAGTCCTGCTAAGAGTCGTGCCTAGTCCTGTATAGCGTGAACAGGGAGAGCAGCCGAAGGAGAGGGTCAGATTCGGTTTGAAAGGTGGAGCTGTATTTTTTTTTCATCTGATGCTTGGAGAGTAACTTCCAAGCTAATTCTCAGCTCGAAAGTGAATGCCTCAAAGATTAGTCACTTGTATACCCTCGACGTGATTATCGTATTATATAAAGTTGATTGAGCTCTTAACTATCCGGTTTTAAGAAGGTGGTAAAGTTTTAAATCAAGCCATTTTTCGTTTTTTTTATTTTTTATTTTACGGTAACGGCAGCAGCTTAAGGGTAAAAGCTCACGAAGCGCTGCTCCTGCGAAAAGAATATAGTTTTTGGCCAAAAGATTGGTCAATTTCGATTGGAGAGATGTCTTGATTTATCCTTCCTGAAAGCGTGCAGACATTGTTGAGTTTGCCTCTGAATGCAAACAAAAAAATACTTGTTCAGAGATTAGTCGGATAATTGGACTAGATGAAGGTGTAGTATTTCTCAACAACCCGATTCTAAGAGAGTGGTAAAGAGCTAAACAAACCGTACTTTAGTGTCTCTGTATGCGAGGAGAAGCCCCGCTGATATCACAAAGATTATTCACTGGAGTCCCTGGTATAGACTTAGAATTTTAGATGAAGTTGCTATATTTCGTAACTATCCGGTTCAAGAGAGTAGCAGTGATCTTAGCAAACCATACTTATTGCTTTTGAATACTAAGAGAAGCCCCACTGATGCCCCGAAAAGTTAGCCACGGTTGAAGGAAGGGATGTGAGGAGGAAGGAAAAGGAGGAAGGAAGGAAGGAAGGTGAAGTGTATGTTCATTATATTCATGTAAAAAAAAAAGAGGAAGAAATGAGGAAGGGAAAACCTGCTGGCGTGGTGGGGTCAAAATCATCATTATCTTTATTTATTTATTTTTTTGCCACTTAAATATGAGGAGTCTTTGGTGGCAACAGGAGCTTGTTGTTGTTGTTGTTGTTGTTCAGTTTATTTTCCTCTTACTAACTCTTGCCTTTCCTTTTCTTCATTTCTCCCTCATCTCCTTCCTCCTTTCCTTGACATTGTTCTTTGGTTTCATTTGCTATTTTTCTTAACAATTTGATCCTAGGAGAGTGGTAAGGACCTCAACAAACCACGCTGAATGCCTCTGAAAGCTAACAGAAACACCGAAGATTAGTTGTTTTAGCCCTTTAATGTTATGGCTTAAATGAAGTTGGTATATTTCTTAACAGTCTGATCATAAAAGGGTGGTAAGGACCTAAAGAAACCACACATGTCTCTGAATGCTAACAAGAGCCCCACTGATGTCCCTAAGATTAACTACTGGAACCCATAGTATTATAATTGGTGTAGATGAAATTACTATATTTCTTAACATCCCGATCCTAAGAGAGTGGTAAGGAGCTAAAGAAACCACACATGTCTCTGAATGCTAACAAGAGCCCCACTGATGTCCCTAAGATTACCCCGTGGAGCCCGTGGCCTACCGATATATCTGAAGGTGGTGGTAATGGCGGCCATCCAATCTCTTCTATGCCTCCGGATGTACACAGAAGCCATACTCGTGTCCCATAGATTAGTTCCCGGCGCCCGTGGTAGAGAGATCTGGCTGGTGGGGGACTTAACGAACCAATCTTCACGAGGCCTCAGGTTAGGAGCTCGATTGGTGGGCGGCGTTTAGGGTCCAGAGAGAAATTGGAGGCGTGGAAAGGTGTGTTGGGGGTGATTGTGTGGGTGATATACCACTGGATTGTAGGGTGTGTGGGGGATACTTTATTGCAGTGTGTAGAGGAGGGTGGGTTTGTGTGGGTGTATGGGTGGGTGGGTGGGAGAAGCGGGGTGTTGTTTTGTCTATTGTTTTGTTTTAGTGTTTTGTTTTGTTTTCTTTTATCACCATCAGTATTTTTTTTTGGTCTTGGTCTTGTTCTTCTTATTCTTGTTTTCTTGTTCTTTAGTGTTCTTGTTCTTGTTATTCTTCTCATTCGTCTTGTTCTTCTCCTTTTTTTCTTATTAGTTGTTCTTGTTCTCGTTATTCTTCTCATTCCTCTTCTCCTTTTCTTTCTTATTAGTTATTCTTGTTCTTGTTCTTGTTCTCGTTATTCTTCTCATTCCTCTTGTTCTCCTTTTTTTTTCTTATTAGTTATCCTTGTTCTTTAATGTTCCTGTTCTTGTTCTACATTCTTGCCGCTCTTTCTTATAATCTCATACTGTTTTATACAATTACTGATCTATTTTTTATTACTATTTTTACATCTCGTTCTACTGCGCGGCGTAACCTGACAGCAAGAAAAGAAAAGAAAAAAAAGTAAAAAAAGCGCGCATCTGTATATATTTGCACACGGACCCATCCTTGCATTACGCTCTTCTTTGTTATACGAGCCACACAGTTAACGATTGCGAAGTGGGAGTGTGTTGGGTGAGCGCACATTTGGCTCGTAACACGGTGGGTGCATGGCTAAATATTGAACCTGCAGCCTTACGGGTTCTGCTCTGCATCCTAAAGTATTGCAAATGTTTACTGATGATATTAATGAAGAAGCTAAAAAATGAGGAGAAGAAGAAGAAGAAGAAGAAGAAAAAGAATACTGGAGCTGGATGGCTAAATATTGAATGTGCAGCCTTACGGGTTCCGCTCTGCATCCTATAGTCTTGCAAATGTTTACTGATGATATTAATGAAGTAGAAGCTAAACAAGGAGGAGGAGGAGGAGGAGGAGGAGGAGAAGAACAAGAAGAAGAACAATAACAATAACAAGAAAGATACCTGCAGCCTTCTGGGGTTCTGCTCTGCATCCTAAAGTCTTGCAAATGTTTACTGATGATATTAATGAAGTAGAAGCTAAACAAGGAGGAGGAGGAGGAGGAGAAGAAGAACAAGAAGAAGAACAATAACAATAATAAGAAGAATACCTGCAGCCTTCTGGGGTTCTGCTCTGCATCCTAAAGTCTTGCAAATGTTTACTGATGATATTAATGAAGTAGAAGCTAGACAAGGAGGAGGAGGGGGAGGAGGAGGAGAAGAACAAGAAGAACAATGAGAAGAAAGAGAAGAATACGGAGGCTGAATGGTTAAATATCTGATCTTCATCCTATATTGTCTTAGAAATGTCTACTGATGATATTAATGAAGTAGAAGCCCCCCCCCCCAAAAAAAAAAAAAAGGAGGAAGAGGAGGAGAAGAACAAGAACAACAAGAAGAGCAAAAAAGAGCAAGAACAAGAAGAACAAGAAGTAAAGCAAAAAAAAAAAAGCAGTAACAGAAAAAAAGAGAAGGAAGATGAAGAAAAAAAGGATTAATAGGAGGAGAAGGAGGAGGAGAACAAGAACAACAAGAAGAAGAACAAAAAAACAAGAACAAGAAGAACAAGAAGGAAAGCAAAAAAAAAAAGCAGAAACAAAAAAAGAAAGATGAAAAAAGATAATTAGGAGGAGGAGGAGGAGGAGGAGGAGGAGGAGGAGGAGGAGGAGGAGGAGATATGGATGCGGAAATGCGAGAAAGAGGAGTGAAAAATGCTGACTTCACTCTCTCAACACTTGTGCACAAACAACCGGCCTCTTGCAGACTCCTTACGTCCTTATGTTCTTAAAAGTCTCTCAACACATCATGACGCAACAGAGACCGGCACAACACAACTCGAAGCAACACAAAGAAGACAACACACGAAGCAACACACACATAAACGGAAGCACCAGAATACAACACCAATAAATAAGCATCACAGCATAAATAAACAAAACAAACAACAACTGAATACAACACATTATAAGCAACGAAAAGATTCACAACAAAACGCTCGAGATGCAAGACCCGGGAAAGAAGGAAAGGTGGGAAGGAGGAGGAGGAGTAAGAAGAGGAGGAGGAGGAGGAGGAGGAAGAGTACCGTTGGCTAGACTCGTATGCAGTATGCAGTTTCATTCCTCCAGTTATGCATATCACGACTCTTGGCTCTTGGCGTGCTCTCCCCCAAGACTTACGGAGCTACTCGACTTGAACATGTAAATTCATCTATCTATCCATCTATCTATCTCTTATCTATTTATTCATCTATTGGCTGGATACATAAATAGGAAGTTGTTTTATCATTGTGTTAACTTATATATTTTACTTATTTATTGTTTTTTTTTAACGTTCATATCTTGGTTTCTGAATTTTTGTTTGTGTATGTCACTTCTGTCTGTCCATCTGTGTGTGTGTGTGTGTGTGTGTGTGTGTGTGTGTGTGTGGCTGGTGATCTTTATGGCTACTGCTCTGTCTGTATGTCTGTTTGTCTGCCTACCCCCTTCTCTCTTTCTCTTTCTCTCAAGCACACTACACACACACACACACACACACACACACACACACACACACACACACACACACACACACACACAGCTGCCGCATATGACGCAACTATAAAACTAATCCAAACTTAAGCAAATATCCTCAAACATAATACCTTTTACTTAACCATAATCATAAACGCATATAAACTCCCCTTCTTCTCTCTTATTTACTCTCTCTCTCTCTCTCTTGTTTTCGTTTTTCTTCTTGTTTTCCTCCTCTTCATCATCATCATCATTATTATCATTTCTTTTTCTTCTTCTACTTCTACTTCTTTGTTTTTTCCTTTGTTTTTTTCTCTTCATCACTGTCATTTTCGTTATCTTTATTCTTCTCTTTTTCTCTCATTATTCTTCGTTTTTTCTCTTTGTTTTCTTCCTCACAATCACCATCATTATCAATATTATCATCCTTTTCTCCCTCTCCTCCTCCTCTCTCTCTCTCTCTCTCTCTCTCTCATTAATCTCCAGGTACGGACAGGTATACGCGTGGCGGAGTATATTACCCTCTAGTCTCGCTCTCTACCTACGCGCCCGAGGGAACAGGTCTCGCTAGGTCCCTCTGTTAGGCGTGTGGTGTGAAGAGTGTTGATTAAGATGTGCAGGGGGTAGGCTCTGTTGATTCGGTTACTCTCTGTTGATTCCTCTCTGTCTCTGTCTGTCTGTCTCTGTCTGTCTGTCTGTTTGTCTGTCTGTTTCTCTCTCTCTCTCTCTCTCTCTCTCTCTCTCTCTCTCTCTCTCGTTTGTTCTTTCGTTCTTTTTTCTCCTCTTTTTTTCTTTCTTTCTCTATCAGCATACAACTTATAGGCCTATCAGTGTTAATGCAAAATCACCTCTTCATACATATGGGTGTGTTTTGTATATTATTTCGACGGTAAGGTATTTTTTTGTAAGTGTTAATAGAGGTCACAGAAGAGCTGGTAATGCGTGTGCGGTTACTTATTAAGGGTAAAGGTGGATAGGAAAGGTAGATTAATTGATATGACATTTTTTATACTTGCGAGAACCATAGATAGGAAAGGTAGACAACTTTATTTCTTAGCATCTCGTAATCGGCAAGTGAACATATTATAGGAGAACTAGGAAGGAAGAAAGAAGAGTAGAAATGAATAAGGAAAGACAAATGGAAACAAAAAAAGCCGTCTCGTCCCTTCCGCAATCCACAGGTAGACAGAAAAAAACAGGTAGAACTAATTTACACTTCCCCGTTTATGATGGGTTAAATAAGTCACACACACATACACACACACAAACACAACCTCCCCCCTCCCCCTCTCACACACCATAACCCCCCACACACAACCTAAACCCCCCACTCCACCCCCACACCTGCCTAATCAGTATATCAGCGCCTCAGGTATGGCCAAGAGTAGCACCTGTATACCTGACGCGCTGCTGATGGTGATGATGGTGAGGGAACGGGAAGGCGCCACGGGACTTCAGTACGCAACGCCGCCAGCCCTTCATTTTCGGCAGCATGGGCGTGGAGGAGCTTGTTTTTATCTTCCTTTTTCTTGCTTCTCCTCCTCCTCCTCCTCCTCCTCCTCCTCCTCCTCCTCCTCTTTCTTTTTCTCCCTTGCTCCTTCTCCTCTTCCTCCTCCTCCTCCTCTTTCTTTTTCTCCCTTGTTCCTCCTCCTCCTCCTCCTCCTCTCTTTTTCTTTCTCCTCTCTCACCGTGTAGTTTCTTCTCTCTCCCTTCTGTTGTGTATTTTTTATGTCTTGTTGTTGTTGTCGTTTTGTTGATGTTCTTTTTCTTTTTTCTTTTTCTTCTTTCTCTTCTTTTTCTTCTTCTTCTTCTTCTTCTTCTGTCTCTACTGCTACTACTTCTTTTTTTTTCTTTTTTTCTTTTTCTGTTTTTGTTCTTGAGCTTCCTTATCTTCCTCCTCCTCCTCCTCCTCCTCCTCCAGTCTATTTTCCTTCTTGTCTTCATCCGCCATCTTTGTTTTGTCTTCTTATTTTACTCAAAGGAAATAGCGACGAGAGGTGGAGTTTGTCTGTCTGTCCGTAT
>NW_026110557.1:25000-37500 GCF_024679095.1 Eriocheir sinensis
GTATAAAAAGCGGCAAATCTATTCGTTTCGGCTTCTTTGAGGTCGATAACTTCAGGTGTTTAAGAACCCTGAACGTCTCTTTCTCTCTTCCCCCTCCTCTCTCTCTCCTCCTTACGGTAACCCCTCTATAGGCACGCCATTCCTCGGACAATCGCCCCCCGTCCACTCACCGTGTCCTTGTCGGCGCAACAAATCGCCTCTCCGTTCTTTTTCGCTCCTGGAAGACCGAGCTTGAAGGGGCACGTCTCTACGGTACGGTACGGTCGGTCGCGGCAGCTCCGGTCATCGCGATTTGGCGTGAAGTGCGCGTTACGGTGAAGGGGAAAGGGAAGGGTGTGTGTTTGTGTGAGGCTGTAACGGGGGAGGCATGGAAGGGTGGCCGTCAGGAGATAAGAGTTAAGAAGAATGGGCGAGGTAGGATGAAGGATAAGAAGGGATATAAAGAAGGAAAAGGGGTATAGGATGAAGTAGAAGGGAATATTGAGTAAAGAAGGATTTGTGATACAGAAGAAGGAAAAGTAGAAGTGATGTAGGACGAAGTAGAAAGATGTAGATGAAAGTTTAGAAGGAAAAAGTTGGAAAGTTTCGTTTAGTCGGCGCAACATCTGTGGTCATATGCCGGAGAGAGAGACAGAAGGGGAAGGAGTTATAGGAGAAGGGAAGTTAAGAAGGACAAGAAGGGAAATAAAGAAGGTGAAAGATGGGGATAGGAGTAAATGGCAGACGGTTTAGAATGAAGGAAAATAATGGAGATGAAGAAATGATAGCGTACAAAGGAGAAGAACTGACGTAAGAGTAAAGAAGGGTGAATGATAGAGGAGGAAGGAGAAGCAAGGATATACAGAAGCGATATAGGATGAAATATAGAAGAATGGGAATAGAATAAAGAGAGACAAGACAAGACGGAATATAAAGAAAGAAGGTGAAGGATGGGAATAAGAGTAAAGAAGGACAGGTGATGGAGGAGGAAGGAGAAGAACGGGAAGGAGGAAAGAATGATAAATGATGGAGGATAAAGGAGAACGATGGAGAGAAAGAGTAAAGAAGGACAGGTGATGGAGGAGGAAGGAGAAGAGTGGGATGGAGTAAAGAATAAGTGATGGAAGGTAAAGTAGAACGATGGAGAGAAAGAGTAAGGAAGGACAGGCGATGAAGGATTAGGAAGGATATAAATTAACATGCTTATTATCCTTGGTTGTGAATACTAAAGGAAAGAAACAGAGAGGGGAGTATACCAAGACATCTCCCCAACCCATGATTCTTTTAACTTGGATAACAATATACTTTTTTTCGTTTTAAGGGGAGGAACAACATACCCTTTTTTTGGGGGGGTGGGGGGGGGGGGTCCTTGAGGTGTCTCCATTACTATAAAAAACACACACATAAAAAGATACTGGTGGGTAGTATTGGGTGATTCTCTCTTTCTGAAGGCATTTGATGTGGAAAATAGAGAATGGATTGCGCGTGGAAGAAGAGCGAAGGTGATGGGGGTGATGGGAAGGTGAAGCTGGTGATGGGAAGAGGAAGGAAGTTCTCAGTGATGGGGTAACGATTCCTGCTATTTGCGAAGACATGGGAAGAGAAGAGGTGAAGGGAAGGGGGGGTAAGGGAGGGAGGGGTGAGGGAGAGAGAGGTAAGAGAGTGGTGTGAGTGGGAGAGGAAGTAAGAGGGGTGAAGGGAGAAGGTAAGAAGGGTGAGGGAGGGAGGTGTGATGGGGAGAGGAGGTAAGGGGGGGTGATAGGCGTGCACGTGACAGGAACGCAAGGGAAAGGGGCGGGGGAGGGAAAGGGAGGGAAAGAAGGGGGAGAGGAAGGGGGGAGGGAGTGAAGGAAAAATATTGAGTGTTATGTGGGAGAGGATTGATGAGGAGATGGTGTGATGTTGGTATTGAAAGAGGAGGAGGAGGAGGAGGAGGAGGAGGAAATAACGCGGCGTGAAGGAACTGCAAGGAGAAAAAAGAATGAAGAAAAAAATAATCGGTGTCGGAAATATCAAAAGAGCGAGATGATAATGATGATGGAGAGGAGCAAGAGGGAAGAGGAAGAGGAAAAGGAAATACGAGACATGAAGAGGAGGAATAAGAGGAAGAGCAAAAAAAGAGGAGGAGGAAAAAGAATAGGAGAGCTGAGACAAATGAAGAGGAAAGAGTAAACGCAACAAGAGGAAAGAGGAAAGATGAGAGACAGAGGAAAAAAGAGGAAGAAAAAGAGCTACCAACAAGAGGAAGAGCAAAAGGGGAAATAAGAAGCAGATAAAGAGGAGTAAGAGGAACAGCAACAAGAGGAGGAGGATGAAGAAAAGGAGATGTAAGAGGCAGATAAAGAAGAGTAAGAGTAACAACAAGAGGAAGGGGACGAAGAAAAGGAGGAGAGGAAGATTAAGAGGAGTAAGAGGAACAACAAGAGGAAGAGGACGAAGAAAAGGAGATATAAGAGGCAGATAAAGAAGAGTAAGAGTAACAACAAAAAGAACATGAGAGACAAGACCCGGATCAAGAGGAGGAGTAAGAGGAACAACATCAAGAGGAAGAGGAATAACAAGAGGCAAAGAAAAAAAACAGGAGGCGAGTCAAGTAACGTACCTATATATAAGCGGAACGGGAAGTGTAATAGTGATGGAGGTGGTGGTGGTGATGGTAGTGGTGGTGGTGGTAGTGGTGGTGATGGTGGTGGTAGTGGCTCTCCTCCTCCTCCTCCTCCTCCTCCTTCATCGCCTCCCCGTTAGCCGGCGTGCCAATCACAGGGAACAATGGCGTGAGACTGTGGGAGCCGTGTGTCAGGTGTTATGTGGCCGGGGGTGGGGGGTAGGGGGGGATGGTACAGACGCCCCCCCCCTTCCCCCCTCACCCACACACTCACCCATCCAGCCACCCCGTCAGGAAGTGTGTGAGTGTGTCGTGGGAGGCAGGAGGACGCACGCGGCAACATCACAAAGAAATAACATCAGTGACTCCTTCAGTGTAGCCTCGTGTAGGTCGGCGGTGTCCCAATCACACACACACACACACACACACACGATCATTCTTGCGTTGGGAGTGGCTTGAAGCATCTCTCAAAAAGACCTAAGTAATAACAAAGAAATATTATCACTGGCCTTTTTTTATCTATACTCGTGTACGTCGAGGGTGTAACAATCTTCACACACACACACACACACACACACACACACGCTCAGTAAGTCTTGCGTTATATGACAAGCCTTGGAAGTGGTGGGTTTGGCATCTGCTGTAACGTTGCCCCAAAAGACGTTACTATTAATAAAACCACAAAGAAAAAGCGTAATTGCCTCCTCAGATATACGTGGGTAGGTCAAAGATGTTACATAAATCTCACACACACACAACTGATCACTCTTGCGTTATGTATCATTAACCTGGGAGCGGAATTTACCTCTATAACCTCGGAAATATGTCAGGTGTTATGTCTACGAATTTATAGTGAGGTTGTTTCAGGTTGCGGGTGTGAGGGCCAAATGGGAAGGACCTCTTTCACACATTATTAGTTTTGGGGTCATTGCATTAGCCTAGGAATTAGCTTTGGGGTCATTGCATTAGCCTAGGAATTAGCTTTGGGGTCATTGCATTAGCCTAGGAATTAGCTTTGGGGTCATTGCATTAGCCTAGGAATTAGCTTTGGGGTCATTGCATTAGCCTAGGAATTAGCTTTGGCGTCATTGCATTAGCCTAGGATTTTGGCTTTGGGGTCATTGCATTAGCCTAGGAATTAGCTTTGGGGTCATTGCATTAGCCTAGGAACTAGCTTTGGGGTCATTGCAATAGCCTAGGAATTAGCTTTGGGGTCATTGCATTAGCCTAGGAACTAGCTTTGGGGTCATTGCAATAGCCTAGGAATTAGCTTTGGGGTCATTGCATTAGCCTAGGAATTAGCTTTGGGGTCATTGCATTAGCCTAGGAATTAGCTTTGGCGTCATTGCAATAGCCTAGGAATTAGCTTTGGCGTCATTGCGTTAGCCTAGGAATTAGCTTTGGGGTCATTGCATTAGCCTAGGAATTAGCTTTGGCGTCATTGCAATAGCCTAGGAATTAGCTTTGGCGTCATTGCGTTAGCCTAGGAATTAGCTTTGGGGTTATTGCATTAGCCTAGGAATTAGCTTTGGGGTCATTGCATTAGCCTAGGAATTAGCTTTGGGGTCATTGCATTAGCCTAGGAATAGATTTTACACTTGTAGTCTAGGAAAGAGATTATTTGTTAGTTTGGTAGCCTCAGAAAGCGAGTGTAAGGGAGAGGTGTGGGTCAAACATCAAGGCAAGGTAAAGTTGGTGGCATAAGCTAAAACTACGCGTGACCTCCGTGCTTATCTTCGTCACATTAACCTTTGAGCTTGTAGAGAGAATAGCCTAGGTAAGAGCAATCAGATTTTTTGTTTTTATTTTGGTCGTCTTAGGTAGCGAGTGGAAGAGGGGGGTGAAGGTTAAACATGAAGGACCTATGATTCGACACATTTGGTAGTTCTTCCGTTACATCCACAGCCTATAGGCATAAAATTTACATATGTAGCCTATTATAGGTAAGAACATTCAGGTGTTGGCTCGGTAGCATGATGTAGGAAGTGGAAAGGAAGGGGAAGGGTTAAACAGAGACTACCTTCTCCTCTTCCTCTACTTCCTTTTCCTCCTCCTCCTCCTCCTCCTTCTTCTTCTTCTTCTTCTTCTTCTTCTTCTACTTCTCCTCCTATTCCTCCTCCTCCTCCTTTTGCGTCTCATTTCTTCTTCTTCTTCTTCTTCTTCTTCTTTTTCTACTCCTCCTATTCCTCCTCCTCCTCCTCCTTTTACGTCTCATTTCTTCTTCTTCTTCTTCTTCTTCTACTTCTCCTCCTATTCCTCCTCCTCCTCCTTTTACGTCTCATTTCTTCTTCTTCTTCTTTTTCTTCTTCTACTTCTCCTCCTATTCCTCCTCCTCCTCCTTTTACGTCTCATTTCTTCTTCTTCTTCTTCTTCTTCTACTTCTCCTCCTATTCCTCCTCCTCCTCCTTTTACGTCTCATTTCTTCTCCTTTTCCTTCTTCTTCTTCTTCTTCTTCTTCTTCTACTTCTCCTATTCCTCCTCCTCCTCTTTTTACGTCTCATTTCTTCTCCTATTCCTCCTCCTCCTCTTTTTACGTCTCATTTCTTCTCCTTTTCCTTCTTCTTCTTCTTCTTCTTCTTCTTTTCCTTCTTCCCCCCCTTCTCCTCCTCCTCCCCGACATCTCCCAGACATTTGAGTTACAGGAGCGTGCAGTGGAAGTAGTTAACCACATTCTGTCATCTGAGTCCCTTTTTTTCCTTTTATCGATCGCCATCTGTGCCCCGTTAGATAATGTTGCATAGTATGTCGTCGTGTGTGTGTTGATAGTGTTGGGTCTGTGTCTGGCACGCGGATGTAGTGTATGTGTGTAAGTATTTTTAGTGGTGACTGGTGAGTGTTGAGCCATGTGGAGTCGAAGTGGATTGTTATGTTAATATGTTTGTTTTTTGTTGTGTGTTTGTGTGTGAGTGGATATAGTAAATGCTGCGTGGTAATGATCCTTCTCTTTGTCTTTGTTCTTATCGTTGTTGTTCTTGTTCTAGTTCATGTTCTTGTTCTTGTTCTTATTGTTCTTGTTCATCGCGTTCACCGTTGTCGTCGTTCTTTTTCCTCTTCCTCCACTTCTTCCTCTTCCTTGCACCGTTTTCCTCCTCCTCCTCCTCCTCCTCCTACTCCTCCTCCTCCTCCTCGTTGTACCGTTTTCCGCGATGCGCATCATCACACACATACCAAAAAAAATAATAATAATAATAATAATAATAATAATAATAATAATGACGGAAAAGGATAATG
Organism: Eriocheir sinensis; assembly: GCF_024679095.1. NCBI lineage: Eukaryota > Metazoa > Arthropoda > Malacostraca > Decapoda > Varunidae > Eriocheir > Eriocheir sinensis. Next base: position 30,816 of record NW_026110557.1, read on the forward strand.
ACGAAAATTAATAATTAAAGAAATTATTAACCTGCATTTCATCTGTACCACCAAGAGTAATAAATCCATAATATCTACAGTATATCCTGACCTTAAAAGAGAATGTTGAAGATTTTTTCTTTTTGTAGTCTATAACGGTATACCATCCCCTTGAAGGTAAAGAAAACATTTGTAGCCTATTACTGAATGTTGCCCCTTGAAGAAAATTACGTCACGCATTACAGGAAACTTGCCCCCTCACATCCCTCACTAACACCCTCTCTCTCTCTCTCCCCCCCCGGCAGGAGCAGCAACAGCAGGAGTCCTACGCCGCGGCAGCCCTCGCAGCGCACGCCAAGGTGGGTAGGACGCGCGGGGTGCCTCCTTCTCACTGGGGGCATACTGATAAGGGACCAGATAAACAACTACACCAGAGCAATGATTAAGGAACCCACATCATTCACCCCAATTATCTTTCCTCTTCCCCCTTCTTCTTCCGCAGCATTATTATCCCGTTTCTATATGGGGTCGTTGTTCTTGATGAGTCTCCTCCATCTAACCCTGTCCTCCGCCACTTCAGGGTCCAAGTTCTTCTCCCTGCCGTCCGCCACAATACAGTCCTTCCATCTCGTCCTGGGTCTTCCTCTCTTCCTTCTGCCACCCACTCCCATGTCCATTATCTGCCTTTCACAACTCCCTTCCTCTCTCCTCTTGACATGACCAAACCATCTCAGTCTCGCTTCCTGCACCTTCTTACCCCTTACCCTATCTTTCCTCTTCCCCCTACTCTATACTTTCTCCACTAGCCCACCCACTTCCTCTTTCTGCTATACCCTTGATAAAAAATAAAATAAATAAGTAAATAGTGCTGTTGTTGCTATTTTGGGCGCCACCTCAGTCCTCTCTTTGCTTTATTTTCCTTTTCGTATTTATCCCTTATATTTCCTTCTATTTTTCTATTTCTTATTTTACCTTTTATATTTTTTTCGGTTTGATATATCGTCTTCTTTTCTCTCTCTTCGTTATGTTTGTTTGGTAATACTTTTTCTTTGTTTTTTTTCTCTATTTTTGTGTTTTATGGGTTTGTTTACTTCTTCCTCTTGCGTCTTTTGGAGTATGTTTACCTGCATGTTTACCTGCCTGTTTTCTTGTGTGTATTTTAGAGATTTCTCGTGCTGATTTATGATGGTAATAATATTCCTTGCTCTTCTTACTTGACTCAATGCAAAACAGCAAAATAGGTGAAAGAAAAATAGTGAATGAATAAATGAAGAAATAGATGGATGAACTGATTAAATAAATAAGCAAACATATATTTTTTTCAAGAACTTTACTACATAACATCTCTACTTCATGTGTTGATCTCAAACCTAAAACTTGACTTTCATCCATTTTATCATCCTCACACTCACACATCCACACGCAAACATTGACTGTTATCCACTCATATATTCACTTGTAAAACTTATCCACCATCTCGAACTTAAAACTTGAGTCCAACCTCGAATCTCAAACTTAATTTTCATCTCCTCGAAACTGAAAACATTACCATCATCCAAAAAAAACACACAAAAAAAACACACATACACCTATTCAAACATCACCCATTCACATCCACACAATCACACAACCACACACAAAATCCTCATTACTTACTCTCGCTCAAGCCACACATAAATACTTTCTCCCTCCCTTTCTCTCTCTTTCATAAATATTTTCTCACTCTCTTTCTCTCTCTTTCTCCTCCCATAGCTGCAGGCGTACAGACTCTCACAGCAACAGCAGCAACAGCAACAGCAGCGAATACAACAACACCTGCAACAACAGCTTCAGCAAAAGGTAAGAAAGGAATAGAGCTCCGTTATGCCCTCAACCTCCCTTCCTCTCCCCCTTCCTCGCCTCCTCTCTTCCTCAATCTACCTCCTCCTCCCTTTTTTGTCATTTCTCCATCTGGGCGACTTTTTCCCTTCTCCCACGAACCCATAAAAGTGAGATAAAGATAAAGATTGTACGCTTTTTTATATACACAGTTTTTTTGTTAGATTAGAAGATTACCTAGCTGACATAATGGCTTCGGGGAATATCCTGTTAATGGGTTATATAGATTGTTCGTGATCATTCAATTTCCTAAAGGTATGTACGAGGAAGCTTGAGGTTGAGATATGTGTTGGTGGTGGTCAAGGAAAGTGAGTATTAAGTCGACGTTTGAGGATAATGAAATATTTATTGATGTGTTTCATGAGGTTATTATTCGTTTTACTGCCTCTATTTTTATTTTTTCCCTTTTAGTTATTTTTATTATGGTTTTATTTTTATTTTTTCGTAAGTATCGAGATTTTTTACTATTCTTGCCTGTTCATATGTTTCCTCCCTTCTCCCCTTTTCAACCTTCCTGTCTTACCTCTTCTATCTTACCTCTTTATCCCTTTCTTCTTTAACCTTTACTTTCTTGACTCTCCTCTCAACCTTGCTTTATTCATGTCACTCTTCCTATTTTATCCTTTTTTTCTTTCTTTTCCCCTTTCTTCCCTTCTTCCTTTCCCAGCTTGCTTTTTATCTTCCTTGTTCCCCCCTTTCTTTAATTTTTCTCCTTCCTTCTTTCCTTCCTTCTTGCCTTCCTCTATACATCTCTCCTTTACCTATCGATGCATGTCCACACCTTGTTACTAGGGGCCGTTTCACCTGGTACACCTGCCTCTAGTGCCCACACCTGTCTTCCCTCTTCACCAGGTGTTTGGCGAGCCAGGTATTTGCGTAACAGACCGAAAGGAAAGGGGAAGGGGTGGTGGAGGTGGTGGTAGTGGTGGTGATGAGGGTGAGAAGAAAAAATAGTGGTGGTGTTAGTGGTTTAGAAGTTGGTTTAATGGTTTGGTGGTCGTGACGGTGGTGGTGATGGTAGACGTGTTGGAGGATGATGGTGGTGGTGGTGGTGATGGTGGTGATAAGGGAATGGGTGTTGTGGGGGGGAGATGGAGGGTGTGGTGGTGCTGGCTGGTGGTGTTGAGGGAATGTAACCTGACGTGGTGGTGGTGGTGAATTTAATTAGAAGATTTCCATTTAACTATAACACTTTACCATTTCCTTCCTAAGACATCTTCCTTCCTTAAATTTTACGTTTCTTACTCTATTCCTTTCTCTCTTAGTTTCCTTTTCCTTCTTTTCTTCCCTCCTTCCTTTCTCCCTTTCATCCTTCCGTTCTTTCTTGCTATTTTTTTCTTCCTTTCACATCTTCCTTCCTTAGATTTTACGTTTCTTCCTCTATTCCTTTCTCTCTTTGTTTCTCTTTCCATCCTTCCTTAATTTCTTCCTTCCTTCCTTTCTTCCTCCCTTTCATCCTCTCGTTTTTTCTTGCTATGTTTTTCTTCCTTTCACATCTTCCTTCCTTAGATTTTACGTTTCTTCCTCTATTCCTTTCTCTCTTAGTTTCCTTTTCCTTCTTTTCTTCCCTCCTTCCTTTCTCCCTTTCATCCTTCCGGTCTTTCTTGCTATTTTTTTCTACCTTACACATCTTCCTTCGGTTTTACCTTTCTCTCTCTATTCCTTTCTCTCTTAGTTTCCTTTTCTTTCTTTTCTTCCTTCCTTTCTCCCTTTCATCCTTTCGTTCTTTCTTGCTATTTTTTTCTTCCTTACACATCTTCCTTCGGTTTTACCTTTCTCTCTCTGTTCCTTTCTCTCTTAGTTTCCTTTTCCTTCCTTCCTTTCTTTCTTCCTTTCATCCTTCCGTTCTTTCTTTGCTGTTTTTTTCTTCCTTAGACATCTTCCTCCCTTCGATTTTACCTTTCCGGGGGTTTCCTTTCTCTATTCCTTTCTCTCTTAGTTTCCTTTTCCTTCCTTTCTTCCCTCCTTCCTTGCTCCCTTTCATCCTTCCGTTCTTTCTTGCTATTTTTGCTTCCTTTCACATTTTCCTCCCTTCGATTTGACCTTTTCTTTCTCTATTCCTTTCTTTCTTAGTTTCCTTTTCCTTCCTTCCTTCCTTCCTTCCGTCCTTTCTTCCTTCCTTCCTTCATTACTCTCCTAACCGATGTTCTTTTGTCGAAGCAAGAAAGTATTGTATGCTTAACAAAACTGAATAAAAACAAAGTGTAGTAATAATTATATCGATGATGATAGTAATAATAATAATAATAATAATAATAGTAATAATAATAATAATAATGCTAAAAATGCCAGTCCATAAATATACCAAAAGGAATTTCTCATTATCTATCCATTAAACGTCACCTGCCTAACAACTTATTTATTACTGTGTGTGTGTGTGTGTGTGTGTGTGTGTGTGTGTGTGTGTGTGTGTGTGTGTGTGTGTGTAATATTATTCATAAAAAAACTAATTTAGAAACACATTATCACACACACACGCACATACACAAACAGACAAATAAACAAACAATCGCATTCCATAGATTTTATTATTAGACAATTGAGGCAAGATGGCGTAACACACACACACACACACACACACACACACACACACACACACACACACACACACACACACGCACACACACACACACACACTTTAGGAGCATATGTTTGACGTCACAATATAAGAGTGACACAAGACTTATGCTCCTCCTCCTCCTCCTCCTCCTCCTCCTCCTCCTCCTCCTCCTCCTCCTCCTCCTCCTCCTCTTCTTCCCACGCACACACATTGTAACCATTCCTTGCATAATTTGTACTCACGATATTATGTGATAAGCGCCGGGGGAGGAATGTATGCTGATTCTCTCTCTCTCTCTCTCTCTCTCTCTCTCTCTCTCTCTCTCTCTCTCTCTCTCTCTCTCTCTCTCTCTCTCTCTCTCTCTCTCTTCTTGTTCTTGTTGTTTTCCTTTTTCTTCTTGTTTTCTTCGTTTTTCTTCTTGTTTTCTTCCTCTTCACCATCATCATCTTTATTATCATTTTTCTTTCTTCTACTTCTACTGCTTTGCTTTTTTTCTTCTCTTTTTTTTCTCTTCTTCACTGTCATTTTCGTTATCTTTATTCTTCTCTTTTTCTCTCATTATTCTTCGTTTATTCTTTTTGTTTTCTTCCTCTCAATCACCATCTTTATCAGTATTATCATCTTTTTCTCATCCTCCTTCTCCTCCTCCTCTTACTCCTCCTCCTCCTCCACTTCCTCCTCCTCCTCTTTCCTCATTCATATAATTTCCACTTCTCATTCCACATCTTTCCTTTCCTTCTCCCTTTCATATATACCTTCCAGCTATTGTTCCTTCCCTTCCGTCCCCTTCCCTTCCGTCCCCTTCCCTTCCGTCCCCTTCGTCACCCCTTCCCCTCCCCCCCTTCGCCCCTGACCTCCATTGCACTCCTGGGGCCAAACGAAGTAGCGGCGCTGTGACCCAATGACCGCCGCTGCAGGTGTTTGTGTGTGTGTGTGTGTGTGTGTGTGTGTGTTTGGTATAACAGATTTTCCTCGGTTTAACGCCTTCTCTTCCCTCCACCTTCCTTCCCTCCCTCCTCCTCCTCCTCCTCCTCCTCCTCCTCCTCCTCCTCCTCCTCCTCCTCCTCCCTGGTGAGAGGTAAGCCATGTTGTGTTTGTGTTTTGTTTTCTGTACTACTACTACTGCTACTACTACTATTATACACTACTACACTACCACTACTAATACTACTACTACCACGTTAAACTCCACTACTATTAAATATCACACCTCCTCCTCCCCTCTCCTCCTCCTCCTCCTCCATCTCATCATCATTAAACAGATCTAATTTGTAATGCATCATTAGTTTGTAAAAGCACACAAACACACACAGGCACACACACACAATAAATGAAACAAGGTGTTTCACACACACACACACACACACACCACACACCACACACGTCCAGGTGTAATGTTGGTGTGTGTGTGTGTGTGTGTGTGTGTGTGTGTGTGTGTGTGTACCGATTCATTCAGTCATCTCGTATTGTTGTGTAAATTTTGTTTTCCGTGAATGCAATTGTGTTTCCATGTTCCTTCTGTCCTACTTTTTTTTTTCTCGTGGGATCAGTGCTTTGCGGGTTTCATTTTCTTTTTATTTTTGTGTTTCCCTTGAACTGGCTCCATTTATGTAAAGAAATATGTATGTCATTTTTGGGGGTAATACTAACGGGAAGTAATTCAAACTGGTTGCATTTTGATCTTGGTAATACATTCATTTTTGGAGGAGGAGGAGGAGGAGGAAGAGGAGGAGGAGGTGAAAATAACCCAATAACAAGTCTGGAAGGGAATTTAAAATGTTAACTAAAGGGAACCCAAATAAAAAAAAAAAAGCGGTGTGAAGGAAAACTGAATAAAAATAACGGTATAACAGATACTGAAGGAAAGAATTCTGGAGAAACAAAAAGGAGCTAAATAATATATAAACAAGAGAAACAATGAGATAAACAAATCATAAGAAACAAAAACGCAATGGAACTAAAAAAAAAAAAAAGATTAAAATAAAACTCAGGCAACAAAAAGGAGATAAACAGAAAAAATAAAAGGAATATAACTTTGCAAAAAAAAAAAAAAAGGATGAGAGCGGAAACTGAAGAAAAAAATAAATAGAATAAACATAAGAAGAGAACCATGATGAGATGAGAATGGGAAGTACATAAAGCGAGGACGGAGGAAGAGGAGAACGAGAACGAGACAGCAGGAGGAGAAGAAGGCGGAGGAGAGAGAAGGAAGGAGAAGAAGGAGAAAGTCGGAGGAAAAGGAGGAGAAAGAAGTGGAAAAGAAGAAGA
>NW_026110557.1:42500-72500 GCF_024679095.1 Eriocheir sinensis
GGATGGAGAGGAGAGAGAGGGAGGGAGAGGATGTGTGACGAAGGGATAGAAAATAGGAGAGAAAGAGGAAAGGATGGAGAGAGAGAGAGAGAGAGAGAGAGAGAGAGAGATGAATGGAGGGAAGGGATAGCAGGGCGTAAGGGTTAAATATTCATGGTTAAATATTTCTCCATTCTCCTTTCCCTTTCACCCCCTTTTTCTTTTCTTTTTTCTTTGCTTCTTTCTGGTTATCTTCCTTTCCCTTTTTTTCAATTCTTGTTAAATATTTCTCTTTTCTCCCTTATTCTTACTCTTTCACCCCCCCCCACCCCCCCTTTTTCCGTTTTCTTTCTTTCTGGTTATCTTCCTTTCTCTTTCTTTTTTCAAGTCTTGTTTGGGTATTTTTCGGATATACTATAATATTTTCTTTGTTCCATTCCGTCCCACATTCTCAGTATTCCTCCTTCCTGTCACTCTTCCTGTCTCTCATTTCTTTCCCCTCTCGAATATTTCTGCTGTTTATTTCTTCATGTGTTTTTGTTAGTGTTTCATATTGTACTGATCTCTTTTCTCCTATTCCAGTTTGCTTCCCTTTCTCTCCCATTTTCCATTCCTTTTAGTCTCCTTTACTTGATATTTGCTTCTTATCATTGAAAATCCTCCCACAGATCACTTTTTTACAGTGCATTGAAATCACTGAAATCCTCCCACAGATCACTTCTTCACAGTGCATTGAAATCATTGAAATCCTCCCACAGATTACTTCTTCACAGTGCATTGAAATCATTAAAATCCTCCCACAGATTACTTCTTCACAGTGCATTGAAATCATTAAAATCCTCCCACAGATTACTTCTTCACAGTGCATTGAAATCATTGAAATCCTCCCACAGATCACTTCTTCACAGTGCATTGAAATCATTGAAATCCTCCCACAGATTACTTCTTCACAGTGCATTGAAATCATTGAAATCCTCCCACAGATCACTTCTTCACAGTGCATTGAAATCACTGAAATCCTCCCACAGATCACTTCTTCACAGTGCATTGAAATCTCCTTTTTTTTTTCCTCCTTCCCTTTTCCTTACACTCCAGTCATTTCTTCATATAGTTTCATTCTTCCTTCCTTTTACTCTCCTTTTCTTTTGCATTTATCCAAGTCTTCCCACAGTTTATTTCTCTGTTTGACATCAGTAACATTATATTTTTTTTATTTTTCTTATATTTTCTTATCGGTCTTTCCATCCCAGCCATTTGTCACTCGCTATTCTCTTTCTCACTCCTTTTCCTCTCCTTATCTTTCTTTTCTCTTCCATTTCTTCAAGTTCTCCCACATATGATTTTTCCATCTTGCATCAGTATCTCTTTCCCTTTAACTCCTTTTCTATCATTTCAGTCTTTTCTATATTCTTTCCGCTTCCCTTCTTTGTATTCACTCCTTGATCTTCTTTTCCATTACCTCAAGCTCTCTCGCTGTTGATTCCTTCAGTCTTTTCTATATTCTTCCTTGCATTCATTCCTTGGTCGTCTTTTACATTCCTTCAAGTTCTCTCGCTGTTGATTCCTTCAGTCTTTTCTATATTCTTTCCGCTTCCCTTCTTTGTATTCACTCCTTGCTCTTCTTTTACATTCCTTCAAGTTCTCTCGCGGTTGATTCCTTCAGTCTTTTCTATATTCTGTACGCTTCCCTTCCTTGTATTCACTCCTTGATCTTCTTTTCCATTCCTTCAAGTTCTCTCGCTGTTGATTCCTTCAGTCTTTTCTATATTCTTTCCGCTTCCCTTCTTTGTATTCATTCCTTGATCTTCTTTTACATTCCTTCAAGTTCTCTCTCTGTTGATTCCTTCAGTCTTTTCTATATTCTTTCCGCTTCCCTTCCTTGTATTCACTCCTTGATCGTCTTTTCCATTCCTTCAATCTCCCTCACAGTTTATTTTCTTTATCTTGCATCATTGTCTCATTTTTCTTCTAATCCCTTTCTTCCTAATATATCCACTACAAATCTTCCATATCCCAGTGTCTCTTCATTCCAAACGCCTTATCAGTTATCTTCCTCGCCTATTAATTCATCCACAGTTCTCCCTTTTTTCACACAGTTTTGCTCTTGAAGAATAAACTGGAAGGGTTGAAGAGTCAGGAAGGAGTTCAGTTATAACATTATCTATCCAAGCGTGTCATCAGTTTCTTTCCGCACCTCGTCATTATATTACTTCCATATTTCTTCTCCTATTGCACTCAGTCTGGCTCTCGAAGGTGGAAACTACGGGAGATTCAGAGCAAAGGAAGAGCTTATTTATATTCTCTTTCCAAACACTTCCTCCTCCTCTTCCTTCCTCCGTCCGTGCTCGCAAGTCCACTCCGGTATCTCAATTTTCTCTCTCCTTTCGCTCATTCTCGCTATCGAAGGTGGAAACTACGTGAGATTAAGAGCAAATGAAGAACTCATTTATATTCTCTTTCCAAACACCTCCTCTTCCTTCCTCCGTCCATGCTCGCAAATCCACTCCGGTATCTCAATTTTCTCTCCCCTTTCACTCATTCTCGCTCTGGAAGGGGGAAGTATGGGTTAGAGAGGGCAGCAGGAAGCCATTAGGTCTAGGGGGCAAGCCGGGTACATGTAATTGTCTACGGTGACCACAAGCCCGCCAAGGTCACGTGATAAGAGAGAGAGAGAGAGAGAGTATAAGAGAAAAAAAAGTGAAGGTCGATGGAGATGAAGAAGACATGTAATCCTTTTTTTTTTTTTTTTTAGATGTTATCAATGAGAGAGAGAGAGAGAGAGAGAGGAGAGGAGAGGAGAGGAGAGGAGAGGAGAGGAGATAAGAAAAGAAAAGAAAAGAAAAGGCCAGAAAAGAGAAAAAAAAGAAAAGAGAATTTGTTTTTTGTAATGAATACCGAAATTTCTTTATATATATCAACCAACTTGTCATATCTTTAAAAAAAATAATATATATAGACATAAAGAAAATCCATATTGTTCCTGTCTGGTCCACCCGAGTCACGTTTAACCTGCTTCTGACGTGGTAAAAGTAGAGTTAAATGGAGCAGCGTTACCAGGAAAATATACTGTGGTGGTCATTGTTCTTACTTGTCTTTTCTTGTTTTTACTTCTTTATACTTGTCATTTTCTATGTTTTATTATTTTTTAGCCGCTGTTTATGTGACTCGTCAGTTCTTGCTCGCCTTCCTGTGGCTCTGAGTTTTTCTTTTTTTTATGCTTCCAATTTGATGTATTTATCATTCTGGGTCAAAACGTGATTTATTTTTCTCTTTGAATTCCCCTTTTCCTTCTGTGTTATTTATTTTTTGTTGGCGACTTTCTTACAGTAAATGAGTCTTTTTTTGTATAGCTGGGTTTTCCATCTTTTTCCCCTTGAACTTCTTCCTTTACTGTGAAAGAAAGGAAAACATCAAAGCCTGTAATACACTTTCCACAAACAGAGGACAGGATGAATTGTAAGCAGTGGTTAGATTGTGTTGGAGAGGTGTCTTGATACTCTCTTTAAATCGTTCATTTCATAGGAATCACAAAATACAACCGAGGGAGGGTTACCCAAGCGTTTACCATTGAGAGGGATGAAAGAATGAAGATACTGGTAAACTCTTGCATCAGGGAGTTAGATGACACAAGAGTGACCGAGAGTAGAATTTCGTGTGCAGTGAGGCCACAGGAAGGATGGAGGAATGCACTTAGCAGGAATAGAAAAGCAGATAGCATGAACATATAAGCAACACTGCCGCCAAATTTAAAAAGGTAGAAGGCAGCCTGTTGCAGCATTTGAACTTCTGTATTTTCTTATTCTGGTCTTATTCTTACCCTTCTTTTCCTCCTCCTCCTCCTCATCTTTCTCTTCCTCCTCCTCCTCCTCCTCCATAACTGTAGCCACCACCGCCGTCGCTGACAGGTGTGGACCGGCAACAGGTGTGTTAGGAGGCAGCCAGGTAGACGTGGAGGTAATTACTGGACGAGGGGCTCTCCTCCTCCTCCTCCTCCTCCTCCTCCTCCTCCTCCTCCTCCTCCTCCTCCTTCTCCTCCTTCGTCTTCTTCTTCTTCTTCTCTTCCTCACTTCTTTAGATTCTTCTCATACTTTTGCTCCTTCTCTTACTCCTCGTCCTGACCGTTCTCGTCCTCCTCCTCTTCCTCCTCCTCCTCCTCCTCCTCCTCCTCCTCCTCTTCATCCTCCTCCTCCTCCTCCTTCTTCTTCTTCTTCTCTTCCTCACTCCTTTAGATTCTTCTCATCATACTTTTGCTCTTTCTCTTTCTCCTCTTCCATCTCCCTCTCGTCCTCTTCCTCCTCCTTCTCCTAATCCACTCCCTCCTCTTCCTTCTCGTTTCCCCCTCTCCTCTTCCTCCTCATTTCTACCTCCCTTTCTCTTCCTGCTCTTCTTCTCTTACCTCTTCCTCCTCCTCCTCGTCTTCATGTTTCCTTTTTTCCTTTCAACTCTTCCTTCTCACTTCCCTAGTTCTTACATCCTATTTCTCTTTATATTTATGCTTCTCCTCCTCCCCTTCTTCCTCCTCCTCTTCCTCCTCCTCTTCGACGTGACGTATACAACACCAAACACATAAAGGCTTTAGTATACCCTTCAACACACACACACACACACACACACACACACACACACACACACACACACACACACACACACACCATTAACTCCATTATGATCTCCTGCCGTATCCAGACACCACAATACTGGCCTGCACAATGACCTGTCCGTATCCAGTGAAGGACAAACAAGTCGAGATCAGAGTCGCTGGTATTGGAACGCGCACGGCACGCGTAGGCATTCAGTACATAACACTCACACACACACACACACACACACACACACACACACACACACACACACACACACACACACACACACACACACACACATACTATAGTATTTCCATTTTGTATAAATACCCCGACACTGGACAACGTTGTATTCCAACAGTGTCCAGTGTCGGGGTATTTATACAAAATCTTTGTTATTATCCTAAAAACGAAACAATCTCAACACTATGACCTTATTAGATTATCCAATCATTTAATTAAATTAATTTAAAGGTATTAAGTAGCTGACATATGAGAGGAAGCGAGAAGTCTTGAGTATGTGGCAGATATGTGGGGCGGGGCTGACCCGCATAGGCCAACACCCCACCGGCCAGTTTCAAATGGAAATACTATAGTACCTTTAGGATAAATTTACTGATAGATAGAAAGGTTTTAAGAAACGTGAGAAATACAGCGCGGTTTGGTGCAAGATGCTCAGGGCTCCAAGAGAAATTGAACCAGAGCTTTGTCCCGAAGAACCGCCGGTGACCGAGAGAACCTGCCAGGGTTGAGGAAGCCGGGAGGGTTCCGTCAGCTGGAAGGAGCTCAGTGGAGCATATCATGGTCATTGTTGTAGAGTGTCCTCGTCAGTGTCATGGGTTCCGTCAGCTGGAAGGAGCTCAACACTGTAATCCAAGTCGTCTGTGTCCTTGGCCTCCTCGATGGGAACGAGTGACGGTGGAAGATTGGGCTCGTCTTCTGCAGGACCGACTTCCTCGGAGACGACGGGAGCAGATTCATGGGCGGCATGTCCTCCATTTTCAACGTTTGGGATGTCCAGCGCTTTAACAATGTCGTTATTTTCTTCCAAGAAGATGTCCAGCGCTTTTACAATGTCGTCATTTTCTTCTTTGAACATGTCCAGTGCTTTTACAAGATTGTCATTTTCTGCTTTGGACATGTCCAGCGCTTTTACAATGTCGTCATTTTCTTCTTTGAACATGTCCAGCGCTTTTACAAGATTGTCATTTTCTTCTTTGGACATGTCCAGCGCTTTTACAATGTCGTCATTTTCTGCTTTGGACATGTCCAGCGCTTTTACAATGTCGTCATTTTCTTCTTTGGACATGTCCAGCGCTTTTACAATGTCGTCATTTTCTTCTTTGGACATGTCCAGCGCTTTTACAAAGTCGTCATTTTCTTCTTTGGACATGTCCAGCGCTTTTACAAAGTCGTCATTTTCTTCTTTGGACATGTCCAGCGCTTTTACAATGTCGTCATTTTCTTCCTTCGACATGTCCAGCGCTTTTACAAAGTCATCATTTTTCTTTGGACATGTCCAGCGCTTTTACAATGTCGTCATTTTCTTCCTTCGACATGTCCAGCGCTTTTACAATGTCGTCATTTTCTTCCTTCGACATGTCCAGCGCTTTTACAATGTCGTCATTTTCTTCCTTCGACATGTCCAGCGCTTTTACAAAGTCGTCATTTTCTTCTTTGGACATGTCCAGCGCTTTTACAATGTCGTCATTTTCTTCCTTCGACATGTCCAGCGCTTTTACATTGTCGTCATTTTCTTCCTTCGACATGTCCAGCGCTTTTACAATGTTGTCATTTTCTTCTTTGGACATGTCCAGCGCTTTTACAAAGTCGTCATTTTCTTCCTTCGACATGTCCAGCGCTTTTACAAAGTCATCATTTTCTTCTTTGGACATGTCCAGCGCTTTTACAAAGTCATCATTTTCTTCTTTGGACATGTCCAGCGCTTTTACAAAGTCATCATTTTCTTCTTTGGACATGTCCAGCGCTTTTACAATGTCGTCATTTTCTTCTTTGGACATGTCCAGCGCTTTTACAATGTCATCATTTTCTTCTTTGGACATGTCCAGCGCTTTTACAATGTCGTCATTTTCTTCTTTGGACATGTCCAACGCTTTTACAATGTCGTCATTTTCTTCTTTGGACATGTCCAGCGCTTTTACAAAGTCATCATTTTCTTCTTTGGACATGTCCAGCGCTTTTACAAAGTCGTCATTTTCTTCTTTGGACATGTCCAGCGCTTTTACAATGTCGTCATTTTCTTCTTTGGACATGTCCAGCGCTTTTACAAAGTCGTCATTTTCTTCTTTGGACATGTCCAGCGCTTTTACAAAGTCATCATTTTCTTCTTTGGACATGTCCAGCGCTTTTACAATGTCGTCATTTTCTTCTTTGGACATGTCCAGCGCTTTTACAAAGTCGTCATTTTCTTCTTTGGACATGTCCAGCGCTTTTACAAAGTCATCATTTTCTTCTTTGGACATGTCCAGCGCTTTTACAATGTCGTCATTTTCTTCTTTGGACATGTCCAGCGCTTTTACAAAGTCGTCATTTTCTTCTTTGGACATGTCCAGCGCTTTTACAAGTTCGTCATTTTCTTCTTTGGACATGTCCAGCGCTTTTACAATGTCGTCATTTTCTTCTTTGGACATGTCCAGCGCTTTTACAAAGTCATCATTTTCTTCTTTGGACATGTCCAGCGCTTTTACAATGTCGTCATTTTTGCTTTGGACATGTCCAGCGCTTTTACAATGTCGTCATTTTCTTCTTTGGACATGTCCAGCGCTTTACACTGTCGTCATTTTCTTCTTTGGACATGTCCAGCGCTTTTACAATGTCGTCATTTTCTTCTTTGGACATGTCCAGCGCTTTTACAATGTCGTCATTTTCTTCTTTGGACATGTCCAGCGCTTTTACAAAGTCGTCATTTTCTTTGGACATGTCCAGCGCTTTTACAATGTCGTCATTTCTTCTTTGGACATGTCCAGCGCTTTTACAATGTCGTCATTTTCTTCATTGGACATGTCCAGCGCTTTTACAATGTCGTCATTTTCTTCATAGGACATGTCCAGCGCTGATACAATGTCGTCATTTTCTTCTTTGGACATGTCCAGCGCTTTTACAATGTTGTCATTTTCTTCTTTGGACATGTCCAGCGCTTTTACAATGTCGTCATTTTCTTCCAAGAAGATGTCTAGCGCTTTTATAATGTCGTCATTTTCTTCCTTGGCCATGGCCAGCGCTTTTACAATGTCGTCATATTCTTCCTTGGACATGTCCAGCGCTTTTACAATGTCGTCATATTCTTCCTTGAACATGTCCAGCGCTTTTACAATGTCGTCATTTTCTTCCTTGGACATGTCTAGCGCTTTTACAATGTCCTCATTTTCTTCCTCGGACATGTCCAGCGGTTTGACAAGGTCGTTGTTTTCAGCCTTGGTAATGTCCAGCGCTTTCACTAGGTCGTTATTTTCAGCCTTGGAAATGTCCAGCGCTTTCACAAGGTCGGATTTTTCAGCCTTGGAAATGTCAAGCGCTTTCACAAGGTCGGATTTTTCAGCCTTGGTAATGTCCAGCGTTTTCACAAGGTCTTTGTTTTCAGCCTTGGTAATGTCCAGCGCTTTCACAAGGTCGGATTTTTCAGCCTTGGTAATGTCCAGCGCTTTCACAAGGTCGTTATTTTCAGCCTTGGTAATGTCCAGCGCTTTCACAAGGTCGTTATTTTCAGCCTTGGTAATGTCCAACGCTTTCTAAGGTAGGATTTTTCAGCCTTGGTAATGTCCAGCGCTTTCACTAGGTCGTTATTTTCAGCCTTGGAAATGTCCAGCGCTTTCACAATGTCGATGTTTTCAGCCTTGGAAATGTCCAGCGCTTTCACAAGGTCGTTGTTTTCAGCCTTGGAAATGTCCAGCGCTTTCACAAGGTCGGATTTTTCAGCCTTGGTAATGTCCAGCGCTTTCACAAGGTCTTTGTTTTCAGCCTTGGAAGTGTCAAGCGTTTTCACAAGGTCGGATTTTTCAGCCTTGGTAATGTCCAGCGCTTTCACAAGGTCGGATTTTTCAGCCTTGGTAATGTCCAGCGTTTTCACAAGGTCTTTGTTTTCAGCCTTGGTAATGTCCAGCGTTTTCACAAGGTCTTTGTTTTCAGCCTTGGTAATGTCCAGCGTTTTCACAAGGTCTTTGTTTTCAGCCTTGGTAATGTCCAGCGTTTTCACAAGGTCTTTGTTTTCAGCCTTGGTAATGTCCAGCGTTTTTACAAGGTCGGATTTTTCAGCCTTGGTAATGTCCAGCGTTTTCACAAGGTCTTTGTTTTCAGCCTTGGTAATGTCAAGCGTTTTCACAAGGTCTTTGTTTTCAGCCTTGGTAATGTCCAGCGTTTTTACAAGGTCGGATTTTTCAGCCTTGGTAATGTCCAGCGCTTTCACAAGGTCGGATTTTTCAGCCTTGGTAATGTCAAGCGTTTTCACAAGGTCTTTGTTTTCAGCCTTGGTAATGTCCAGCGTTTTTACAAGGTCGGATTTTTCAGCCTTGGTAATGTCCAGCGCTTTCACAAGGTCGGATTTTTCAGCCTTGGTAATGTCAAGCGTTTTCACAAGGTCGGATTTTTCAGCCTTGGTAATGTCAAGCGTTTCCACAAGGTCGTTGTTTTCAGCCTTGGTAATGTCCAGCGCTTTGACAATTTCGGATTTTTCATCGTTTGAGATGGCTTGCGCTTTCACAAGGTCGTTATTCTCTGCCCGGCAGGTGATCAGCGCCTTAACCAGACCATTATTTTCTTCCCAGGAGAAGGAGACGACTTCTTGCAGCCTGTCAGTTTCTTTCCTAGCGTTAGTCAGGTCACGGAGCAGGCCGTTGTTTTCTTCCCGGAATGAGAACACAACTTTTCGCATCCTGTGAATGATCTTCCCAGCCTTATAAAGGTCGTTGAGCAAGACGTTATTTTCGCGTTGCAATAAGTACAGGTCATTGAGGAGCGCGCTGTTTTCTTCCTCCAGGGCTGACCTTTGCTGTTCTTTGTGTTTCCAAGCCGCTTGTTGAGCCAGCAGCGCCCTGTGTAGGACGCTGGCTTCATCTGTGGCCTGCAGCAGGAGGACGGACAGGAGGGCGTTTTGTCTGGCTAGGTCCTGCATGGCCTGCTGTGTCCGCTCCTGTTCGGCCAGCAGACCCACGGCAGTCACCCACGCCTTTTGGGCCCCGAGCTGTGCCGCCGGTGGTCCTCCTTCCCCAGGCGCGGCGGCGGGCAGCTCCTCGGCGAGTGGGGTTGTGGGGCCGAGCCCGATGCTCTCCAGGAGCAGACTGGTGACGAGGGCCCACCACAGCATCGCCAGAACAACGTCAAGGCGCATCGTGATATTGATAACTGAAGTACAGCTGAATGTAAATAAGTGCGGAAGTGAGACAACGAAGGGAAGCGAAAGTGAGCTGAGAGCCGGACAGCAAGGAAGGCAGCAGAAGTGTGTCCTCCTCTTCTTGCAGTGTTGCCCGACTTATTAAAGAGAGAGAGAGAGAGAGAGAGAGAGAGAAGTTGATTGAAGTGAGAGATAAATGAAGGTAACTTAGTTTGATAAAAGATCCTCCTTCTTCCTCCTCGTCTTCCTCTTCCTCTCCCTCTTCCTCTTCCTCCTTCTCCTTAAATCTCACCAAGGAATGTGTTGGTTTTTATGTAATTGCAGTAACCTAACCTAACCTCCTCCTCCTCCTCCTCCTCCTCCTTGCGGGCGATGGACAGTTACCGAACACCTGGCGTCTTGCACAGGTATATTAGTACTTACCTCTGTAGGGGAAGGGAAGGGAAGGGAAGGGAAGGGAGGGAAGGAAAGGGAAGGAAGGGTAGGGGAGTGAAGGGGAGGGAAAGGAAGGGAAGGGAAGGGAGGGAAGGAAAGGGAAGGAAGGGTAGGGGAGTGAAGGGGAGGGAAGGGAAGGGAAAGGAAGGGAAGGAAGGGGAGGGAAGGGAAGGGAAGGGAAGGGAGAGGATGGGAAAGAGATGATGAAGGACAGGAAAAGGAAAGCAATTAACAGGTGTGCATTCTTCTTCTTCTTCTTCTTCTTATTATTATTATTATTATTATTATTATTTTTATTATTATTTTTTTTATTATTAGTTTTTATTATCACTGTCAAATCTTATGTCTTTCCTTAGACTTTTGCATCGTAGGTCGCTTCAGCATTTATATATATTTTTAATTTTATTATTACCATCACCTTTACTGCTGCTGCTACTACTACTACTACTACTACTACTATTACTACTACTATACTACTACTACTACTACTACTACTACTACTACTACTACTACTACTACTGCTATTTTGCCAAACTCTCGAACATAAACACACGAATTTTAATGTTTACTGAGACTGTACCTCCTCTTCCTTAGCTCCCCTTCCACCCTTCCCTTCTTATCTCCTTCCTATCTTCCTGTCCCATCAACCCCCTTACCTCCTCCTCCTCCTCCTCCTCCTCCTCCTCCTCCTCCTCCTCCTCAAAAGACTCAAAGACTGGCTCACTGGAAGAAAACAACGAGTTGTACTCAACGGCCAGGCCTCCGAGTGGCTCTCGGTCACAAGTGGAGTGCCACAGGGGTCAGTGCTGGGACCCATACTTTTCATCATATATATCAACGACCTAGAACTAGGATTAAAATCCAATCTTTCAAAATTTGCCGACGACACAAAGGTGGGTGGGAAGGCCGTCACGACGGCAGACTGCGAAATTATCCAGAGAGACCTGGACCAGATCACTCGGTGGTCGGAAAAATGGCAGATGTCCTTCAACACTGCCAAATGTAAAGTAATGCATATCGGATCCAGAAACAGCAACCACATATACCACATGGGTGGCGAACCACTACATGTAGTGCAAGAGGAAAGAGACCTCGGGGTCACCATCAGCAGTGACTTGAAACAAACAAAACACTGCAAGTCCGCCTGTAAGAAAGCCAATACAATGCTTGGGTTCATATCGAGGAACTTCGAATACAAGACGCCGGGAGTTATGTTATCCTTGTATAATTCGCTGGTAAGGCCCCACCTGGAGTACGCCGTGCATTTCTGGTCTCCTAATTACAGGAAAGACATAAAATTACTTGAGAGAGTACAGCGCCGCGCCACGAAGATGATACCATCACTGAGGACGAAACCCTATGAAGAACGACTCGAGCGACTCAACCTCTTCACGTTGGAAAAGAGACGACTGCGGGGAGACATGATACAAGTCTTTAAGTACCTGAACAAGCTCTGCAACGTTGATCACTCCAAACTCTTCACGCTACAAACTAACCTGAGAACAAGAAACAACGGAAAAACAATTCAAGCAAAGCGATGCAATACCGACATCGGCAGGAGTTATTTCTCGAATAGAGTTGTTCGCCACTGGAACAGCCTTCCTGCAGAAGTGGTTAGCGCAGAGACCATCAACTCCTTCAAGAAACGCATTGATCGCCACTTTGCTGCAACGGGAGTGAACTGAACGTTCCCAAGAGTAGATACACAAGTGCTTTAATCCTTCCCTGCAAGCCACTCCTATGGCAAACGGATTGATTAAATCACTGAACGCAGGCAGCCTAGTAATGAGCCAACAGGCTTTCTGCCGCCTGCTAGTCCATGTTTCCATGTTTCCTCCTCCTCCTCCTCCTCCTTCTTCTTCTTCTTCTCTTCCTCACTCCTTTAGATTCTTCTCATCATACTTTTGCTCCTTCTCTTTCTCCTCTTCCATCTCCCTCTCGTCCTCTTCCTCCTCCTCCTCCTAATCCACTCCCTCCTCTTCCTTCTCGTTTCCCCCTCTCCTCTTCCTCCTCGTTTCTACCTCCCCTTCTCTTCCTGCTCTTCTTCTCTTACCTCTTCCTCCTCCTCCTCGTCTTCATGTTTCCTTTTTTCCTTTCAACTCTTCCTTCTCACTTCCCTAGTTCTTACATCCTATTTCTCTTTATATTTATGCTTCTCCTCCTCCCCTTCTTCCTCCTCCTCTTCCTCCTCCTCTTCGACGTGACGTATACAACACCAAACACATAAAGGCTTTAGTATACCCTTCAACACACACACACACACACACACACACACACACACACACACACACACACACACACACACACACACACACACACACACACACACACACACCATTAACTCCATTATGATCTTCTGCCGCCTATAATTCTCTATGTAATTTTTCCCCCTCTCTAATTTATTGCGGATGTTCATTTCTTAAGTAGGATTTATTAAGAGTGACGTCATGCGTGGAATTCCTGTTTGAGCATTCGTGTTTTTTTCCTTTTATTCGATTTGTCAAGGGCATTGTTTAGCGTTATATATATTTACTTTTTTTTGTTTGTTAATCCTAATTGTATGTTGTAGGTGAATATATTTTTAAACGACGTACGCACGCAATGGTTATGAGCCGGTCGTGTGTGTGTGTGTGTGTGTGTGCGTGTGTGTTTGTGTGTGTGTGTGTGGTGTAAACAGGCAATGTTTATGAGACGGTCGTGTGTGTGTGTGTGTGTGTGTGTGTGTGTGTGTGTGTGTGTGTGTGAAGAAAACGGAAAGGTGAAGAGAAAAGAAAACTCAAAGGAAAACGGAGAAAAAGAGAATTATTAAAGGAAGAAAGCGAAAAAACAAAAACAAAGCAGATGAACAGAAAATGGAGGCGCGAATAAAAAAATGAAGAAATTAATAAAAAAAAAAAAGATAAAAAAGAGAAAAAAAGAGAAAAGGGAAAACGAGAATGAAAACAGAAACAACAACAAAAAAAACGAAAAACAAGGAAGAAAGACTATAGTAAAATGTGTGTGTGTGTGTGTGTGTGTGTGTGTGTGTGTGTGTGTGTGTGTGTGTGTGTGTGTTCTCCTCCCCTCCCTTCCTGGACTAGCCCTGACCCTTCTCACCCCTTACCTCTACCCTTTCATACAACCCCATTTCCTTGCCCCATTCATGCCCCATTGGAACCCATTACTACTTCTCTCCCACACCTTTTCCTCGTCTTTCCTAATTTGGTTTTCGTTTTCTTTTTGTCTTTTCGTTTTTTGTTTTCATTTTCATTATTTTTTCTTTGCCTTCCCGTTTTTCTTCATCCTGCTTGTTCCTCGTTTTCTTTTTGTCTTTTCGTTTTCTGTTTACATTTTCATTATTTTTTCTTTGCCTTCCCGTTTTTCTTCATCCTGCTTGTTCCTCGTTTTCTTTTTGTCTTTTCGCTTTCTGTTTTTTTTAATTCCCCTGCATATCTTCCTATATTTCTTCCTAGTGTCTATTATTTTTTGTCTTTCTCATTCCTGTCATTTCTTTTCTCTACATTTCCCATCTTTATTCTTTATTCCCATTCTTTCCTCCTACCGTTCTTTCCTTCCTTCTTCCTCTCACCTTTTTCTTTTTTTCATTCCCCCGCATTTCTTCCTATATTTCTTCCTAGTGTTTATTAATTTTTGTCTTTCTCATTCCTTTAATTTCTTTTCTCTCCATTTCCCATCCTTATTCTTTATTCCCATTCTTTCCTCCTACCGTTCTTTCCTTCCTCCTTCCTCCCCCTGTCTATGTTTTTTCTCTTTCCTCCGCATTTCTTCCTATATTGTTTCCTCGTATATATTAGTTTTTGTCTTTCTCATTCCTTTAATTTCTTTTCTCTCCATTTCCCATCCTTATTCTTTATTTCCATTCTTTCCTCCTACCGTTCTTTCCTTCCTCCTTCCTCCGCATTTCTTCCTATATTGTTTCCTTGTATATATTAGTTTCTGTCTTTCTCATTCCTGTCATTTCTCTTCATTTTCCTTCCTGTTTCTTTATTCATTCCTCCACTTCACCGTCCTTCCCCTTCCTCCCTCTATCTATCTTTTTATTTATTTATTTTTTATTCTCCCACATTCCTCCCTACACCATTAGCACCATCACCGTGATCACCATTTTTCCCCTTAACCATAACCACTACTATTAATTTTACTGTTACGGCCACTCACCACCACTCTCACCACAATCACCACAATCACCACCACCATCACCACCTCTTCCTCCTCCTCCTCCTCCACTCCTTTCGCTAAGACCACTATTTCTCCCCCATAATCACCATCACTACCACCATCACCAACACCACAACCACTATCATCACCACCACCACCACCATCACCTCTTCTTCCTCCTCCTCCTCCTCCTCCTCCTCCTCCTCTTTCTTCTCCTCTACTCCTTTTCCTAAGACCACTATTTCTCCCCCATAATCACCATCACTACCACCATCACCAGTACCACAAACACTATCATCACCACCATCACCACCCCCATTTCTTCCTCCTCCACTTCATTTTCCACCATTTTCCTTCCACTATCACCAATATCCACTTCCCTACCACCACCACCAACAACAACAACAACAACAACGATAACAACAGCAATAAACAACAGTAAGAACGCGTACATGATCGATAAGGTTGTAATTTGCATGTATACTTCAGAGAGAGAGAGAGAGAGAGCGTTGTTTTCTTGTTTATTTCCCTCAGAAACGACAATAATCACCCCCGTAATGCGTTCCTGCGTCCTTCACTCACTTTCGTTCGGTATTTTAATTCATTCACGTCAAGAGAAACTCACTCGCCCCGGGAAATGATCATGTACTTACTTCTTGACGCTGGGTGCTGCTCCCCTCCCTCTATTCCCTCTCTCTCTTTCTCCCCTCTCCCCTCTTCCTCCCTCTTTCACTCCTCTCTACCTACCCCCCTTCTTCTTCCCCTTCTCCTTCCCTGCCCCTTCTCTTCCTTTCTCTCCCCCTTCTCCACCACACCTCCCCTCTCCCCTCTTACCTTCTTCTTCTTCTCTTTCTCACTCCTTTATTTTCTCCTCGTCATACGTTTGTTTCTCCTTCTATTCCTCCTCCTCTTCATATTCTACTCCTCCTTCTCCTCCTCTTACCCTTCTTTTCCTCTTCCCCCTCTTCCCCCTCTTTATCCCCCTCTCTCTCTCTCTCTCTCTCTCTCTCTCTCTCTCTCTCTCTCTCTTCCCCCGCCCGCTCTCTCCCTTTAATAATCTAGTATAACTTTAGGAAATGAGGAAATACGAAGGGTGTGGCGTTTCTAAGACTTCCACTACTACTACTACTACTACTACTACTACTACTACTACAACTACCACTCCTTCTACTATATAACTATTTACGACAGCTGTTTCATGTGCTGTCAAGTTGTTGAGGTCATGATCGTCCAGTTAACTTTACGATCTACTGAGCTCTTAAGATCTAGACGTGTTGAAACAGTATCTGGAGTGTGTGCGTATGTGTGCGTGTGTAGGGTGGGGTGGAGGTGATGTGGATTGGGAAGGAAGGAAGGAAGGTCTGTGTGTGTGTGTGTGTGTGTGTGTGTGTGTGTGTGTGTGTGTGGATAACGTTCTGGCCGAGGGATGTGGATGGGTCAGGTGTGTGAAGAATGTGGATGAAGGCTGAGTCTGAGTGTGAGCATTACGCAAGGTGGAGTGAGGGAGTAGGTGAGGGAGTGAGTCTGGATATGGAGGAAGTGTAGTCAGGCGTGGAAAGTATCATGACAAGTTGTGCGATTCCTGCACCTTGCACCTTGCACCTTGAGCCCCCTTACCTGTCAGGCCGGCAGGTGGGCGCAGGGACGCACAGACACAGCGACAGACAGACACAGACACCCACGGAGACACAGAGACAGGGATGCACAGACGCAGAGACACACAGACACACTGAAACAGACAGAGGTAAACAGACACACAGACACAGACATACAGACACACAGATTTAGAAACAGACACACAGGCACTCACTTCACAGAAACCCATACAGACACATAGACCCACAGACAGACACTTAGACAGACAGACAGACATTCACCCTTAGAAAGACACTCACACACTCTACACACATATCCATAGAGACAAGACCGACACAAACACTAAACGCCCAGACAAACAGACATATAGACAAACAAACAGACAGATAGACAGACAAACACACTGAGACACATACACACAAACAGACAGGGAAGCCACACACAAACACACAAACACACAGAAGCACCAAAACAAACAGGAAAACACACAAACAAACACACAGACAGAAGGACACACCATAGACACGCTTCCAAATAAACAGACGGGCAGACAAACATTC
Organism: Eriocheir sinensis; assembly: GCF_024679095.1. Lineage (NCBI taxonomy): Eukaryota > Metazoa > Arthropoda > Malacostraca > Decapoda > Varunidae > Eriocheir > Eriocheir sinensis. The sequence goes on from NW_026110557.1 coordinate 59,159, forward strand.
AGATCCCCTTAGCTGCCAGACGGACGGACAGGCGGAGAGATAAGCGGACAGACAGAGACGGAGGGCAGGAGAAAGTAAGGACTGGCTGCGATGTCACCTGAGAGAGAGAGAGGGTCAAGAGAGAGAGAGAGGAAGAAGGAAGAAGGAAAAGAAAGGAGGAAGAAGAAGAAGGAGAGGAGGTGATGATGGTGGCAAGTAAGAAGAATGGAGAAATAAAAGTTAGGTTAGGTTAAGGGACAAAAGGAGGTGAACAGGAGGTATAGAGGAGAACAAAGCAAGGAGGAATAAAGGAAAACGGCAAATCAACAGCAGTGAACAGAGAAAACAAAGAAAGGGAGAAGAAAAGGAACAGAGGAAGAAGGAGGCAAGAATATATAGAGGAGGAAAAATGGTATATCAACAACAGTAAACAGAGATAAAAAGAAGGAAGAGGAAAAGGAACAGAGGAAGAAGGAAACAAGAAGATAGAAGAGGGAAAACGGCATATCAACAACAGTAAACAGAGAAAACAAGGGGAATGGAGGAAAGAAGATAGAGGAAGAAGGAAACAAGAAGATAGAGAGAGGAAAACGGTATAGCAAGAACAATGAACAAGCAAAGGAAGGAAGAGGGAGAGGAGAAAATGAGGAAAGGAGAATAGGAGGAGACAGAGGAGAGAAAAACGGTATAGAAGCAACAACAATGAACAGGAAAAGAAAAGAAAGAAAGGAAGGAAAGGAGGTAAAGGAAGAAGGAAGCAAGGAGGAGGTTGAAGAAGAAGGAGGAAGGAGAGAAAATGATATAGAAGCAACACAGTAGAAAACAAAGACAGGAAGAGGGGGGGAAGAAGGAAGCAAGGAGGGAAGTAGAAAGGAAGCAAGCAGAAGGGAGGTAGATAAGGAGGAGGGAGGAAGAAGAAGAAGAAGGGAGAGAAAACGATATTGAAGCAACACATAAGAAAACAAAAGAGAGGGTGGAGAGGAGACAGAGGAAGGAAGCAAGAAGGGGTTGAGAAAAGAAGGAGGGAAAGAAGAAAAGGAAGATGGGAAAGAAGAAGGAAAGGAAAACGACATAGAAGCAACAACACTGAAGACAGAATAAAATAAAGGAAAGGAGGAGACAAGGAGGACAAAGGGAGGAGAGGAGAAAAGAAGGAAGGAGAAGAAGGAGGAAGAGGAAAGAAGAAGGAAAGGAAAACGACATAGAAGCAACAACACTGAAGACAGAATAAACAAAGGAAGGGAGAGACAAGGAGGGACAAAGAGAGGGAGGTAGAGGAAGGAAGGAAGGAGGGAGAGGTGGAGAAAATAAGAGTTGGAAGGGGAGTAGGAAGATGGCCTCGACCTCACCTCACCTCAGCCTCGTGTCCTTGAAGGTGATGTCATGTTTATTGATGCTCCTCTGCCCTGACATGAGAGAGAGAGAGAGAGAGAGAGAGAGAGAGAGAGAGAGAGAGAGAGAGAGAGAGAGAGAGAGAGAGAGAGAGATCAAAGGAATAAAAGGAGAAATAACGAAAAGAATAAGGGAATGAAATGAGAAAGAGAAAACAATAAAAGAAAAAATTAAAGAAAGAAAGAATATAAAAAGAAATAAAGAAAAAAAATAAAAAAAGGAACCCCCCAAAAATAAATAAATAAAAAAGTTTATTGAAAATTACCTTGGATGTAATTTAAGAAGACGAGGTAAGAGAGAGAGAGAGAGAGAGAGAGAGAGAGAGAGAGAGAGAGAGGATGCCGGATGTGGTAGCGGCGGCGGAGATGGTCTAATGGCGCGGCGGTCGTTACCATTGTTTATGTTAATGGGCGACAGATTGTTGGGTGGCGGTAACACTTGTTGCTGCTACTGTTATGACTTATACTACTACTACTACTACTACTACTACTACTACTACTACTACTACTTCTACTACTACTACTACTACTACTACTACTACTACTACTACTACTACTACTACTACTACTACTACTACTACTACTACTACTACTATACTTCATTTGTACTAGTATTTTCATTTCTCCTCTTCTTTTTTTATTTTATTTTCTTATTTTTCTTCTGACTAGTATTTCCACTTTTCTTTTTCGACTTCTTTTCCTTCTTCTTTCAGCTTCTTCCTCTTTATTCTTATTCTAGTTTCTCCCTCTTCTTCTCTTCCTCTTCCTCTTCCTCTTCCTCCTCCTCCTGAATCCGAAACACAGCATCTCAGAATTACCAAACCCCAAAATAAATCCAGTTGGTTCTAGAATATCGTAGCTACGTTCAAGTATGCGCTATGTAAAGGAGGAACGAAATCGAATTTTAAACACTTATTTGAATTGTAAAAGGTTAAGCCTGCATCATTTAACTCCCCTTTTCTTTAGTACATCGCTGTCTGTTTTTTAGTGCGTCGCTGTCTTTGTTGTGGCATCAGGCTAGGCGGGCATGCTGATGAGGCTACACGAGGAAGAGCGCGAGCCAGCCTTTACCTGTTAATGAAGTGTTTATCTAAAGTGTTTATTAAAAAGTGTCTTCGTCTGATTGGAGAGGAGTCGAAGGTGTGCTGTGTTGTGTTGCGTTGTTTTGTGCTGTGTTGTAATGAGGCTACACGAGGAAGAGGGAGTCACAGTTTGCGTCTTAATGAAATGCTTATCTAACGTGTTTATTTAAAGTGTCTTCGTTTGGTTGGGGGGAAAGAAGAGTTGAAGGTCTGTTGCGTTGCGTGTGTTGCGTTGTGTTGTGATCAGGCTACACGAGGAAGAGGGAGTCACAGTTTACGTATTAATGAACTTTATTTAAAGTGTCTTCGTCTGGCTGGGGGCAAGAGGAGTTGATGGTGTGCTGTGTTGCGTGTGTAGTGTTGTGTTGTGATCAGGCTACACCAGGAAGAGGGAGTCACAGTTTGCGTCTTAATGAAATGCTTATCTAACGTGTTTATTTAAAATCTCTTCGTCTGGTTGAGGCAAGAAGAGTTGAAGGTGTGTTGTGTTGTGTTGTGTTACCCACGTGGCCAAGGCCCTCGCGTCCTTCACTCCACGAGGCATACCAATGGGAAGGTGGGAAAGGTAGGAGGAGGAGGAGGAGGAGGAGAGTAGATAAAAAAGGAAAGAGGAGTGTACCCAGTGTTTGCCTGGCGACACTGATTGCAGCTTATTGAACGTGTGTTGTTGTGAAATGTGTGTGTGTGTGTGTGTGTGTGTGTGTGTGTGTGTGTGTGTGTGTGTGTGTGTGTGTGTAGCATGAACCGTACTTTTGTAAACACAGCGAGTCACTTCTGTACACATTTTACACGTCCATTGTTGTTGTTGTGTGTAATTCACCACGGCCTGATCACGTGTTGGACTCGTAATCGCCAGCAGGTACCCTCCCGACATGACGAAGCGCTCTTTATCGTCGATCTTTGGGTACTGCCAGGACCTCACACACCACACACCCCATCCCCTTTGCTCAACGGGGGACAGTAACTACTCCTAGTCAACTGAAAGAAACCGGCCTGATCGGGCTGGAACCACCGCCCTGTCAGACCGTGAAGCCTGGCAGTGTGTGTGTGTGTGTGTGTGTGTGTGTGAAAAAAGACACCCTAAACCATCATATTCGCACTACTTTCTCCTGGAATAAGCGCCAACACCCTTATAATTTCTCCACGTAGTAAACAAAAACAAAACAAAATGGCTCGGTTACCCTTGAATCTCTCCCTGCTCACATCTCGTTTTCTGCCATTATCGCGGCTCGTGGGAAACACAACTATTTCTCCGGAGGCGCTGCAGGCTACTTCTTGTAAACGTTTCGCAACACCTAAGGGTCTTTCCGGCCTCGCGCTGCGGCCACGAAGCTCCCTGAAGGACGGTGTAAGAGCACATGAACGTCAGGGGAGGAACTGGCCTTTAGTTAATAGTTAGTTATGTTTAATGTCTTTAATAACACGCTGGAAGGGAGAGAAAGATTTGGGAACGAATTGCCTTACCTTTGGAATATAAAGGAGTGGTGTGATTTGGTTTCTTGGTTGGGTGTGTTGTCTATTGGGTTGTTTGTGTGTTATTATTTTGTGGTTGTTGGGAAGAAATGACAGTTATCGATATAGTTTTCTTATGTATATTTTTTTATTTTTCCTTCTCTGCTCCTCCGCCTCTTCCTCTTCTTTCTCTGTCACGTGATTGTTACACATCTTTTCATCTCTTTTCTCCTGTCTTCTTCTTCTTCTTTTTGTTCTCCTTTTCTTCTTCCTCGTCCTTGTCCTCCTCTTTCTAACATCATTTATCTTTTCGTTTCCTTTTTCTTCTGTATTCTTCTTCTTCTTTTTGTTTTCCTTTTCTTCTTCTTCTTCGTCCTTGTCCTCTTCTTTCTAACATCATTTATCTTTTCGTTTCCTTTTTCTTCTGTGTTCTTCTTCTTTTTGTTCTCCTTTTCTTCTTCTTCGTCCTTGTCCTCCTCTTTCTAACATCACGTGACTGTCATTCATCTTTTCATCTCCTTTTTCTTCTGTATTCCTCTTCGTGTTCTTTTGCCTCTTCTTTTCTTTTTCTCCATCGTCCTCATCCTCGTCCTCCTTCCCTATCACCCACGTAACTCATTTATCTTTTCTTCTTTTTCCTCTATTCTTGTTCTTTTTCTTTCGTTTTCATTTTCTATTTCTCCTTCATCCTCGTCCTTTTTCCCTGTCACCCACGTAACTCATTTACCTTTTCTTCTTTTTCCTATTCTGTTCTGTTCTTTCCTTCATTTTCATTTTCTGTTTCTCCTTCATCCTCGTCCCCCTTCCCCTATCACCCACGTAACTCATTTACCTTTTCTTCTTTTTCCTCTATTCTTGTTCTTTTTCTTTCATTTTCATTTTCTATTTCTCCTTCATCCTCGTCCTTTTTCCCTGTCACCCACGTAACTCATTTATCTTTTCTTCTTTTTCCTCTATTCTTGTTCTTTTCCTTTCATTTTCATTTTCTATTTCTCCTTCATCCTCGTCCTCCTTCCCCTATCACCCACGTAACTCATTTATCTTTTCTTCTTTTTCCTCTATTCTTGTTCTTTTCCTTTCATTTTCATTTTCTATCTCCCCTTCATCCTCGTCCTCCTTCCCTAGCATCCACGTAACTCATTTATCTTTTCTTCTTTTTCCTCTATTCTTGTTCTTTTTCTTTCATTTTCATTTTCTGTTTCTCCTTCATCCTCGTCCCCCTTCCCCTATCACCCACGTAACTCATTTATTTTTTCTTCTTTTTCCTCTATTCTTGTTCTTTTCCTTTCGTTTTCGTTTTCTATTTCTATTTATTTTATTTCTCCTTCGTCCTCGTCCTCGTCCTCCTTCCCCTAGCACGCACGTGACTTCATGGGTGGCTGCCGACTGATGCCTCTATCTCGCCGGGTCATCAATAACTCATTAGCCTCATCACCCCTCCCCCATCTCTTATCTCCCTTCATCGCTCCCCTTCAACTATTGCGTAAGGGGAGAATGACGTCACTATTCCACTTCTCTTTCCTCCCCTCACCTTTTTTTTTCCTTTTCATTTTCACCTTTTCCATATTTTCCTTCCCGTTTCCTGTCTCCTATTTCTGTTTTCTCTCCTTTCCTTGCTTCATTTCCTTCCACACTCCTGACATATTCACTTATTTCCCCTTTCTCCCTCTCCTCTCCACTTCCTTCCTTCCTCCTATTCCCTTCTCTCCCCTCCTCCCTATTTCTTCCCTTCACCCTTGTTCCCTTCCCACCCTGTCTCCATTTACTTTCCTCTTCGTTCTCCCCTCCTCTCTCCTCTCGTTCTTCCTTCTTTTCCCTTCCCATCCCTTCCAAATCTACTTTTCTCCCTCATCCTTAATTCCTTCCTTTCCCTTCCAACTCCTTCCTATTTACCTTTCTTCCCGTCCTTTCTCTCCTATTCCTTTCCTCACCTCACCCTATCTTTCTTTCCCTTCCCACCCCTTCTCTATTCACCTTTCTCCCCGTCCTTCTTCTTCCCCCCCTTCCTATTCTTTCAACTCTTTTCGTTAATGCTTCTGTTGCTCCCCTCTTGCCTTCCCTCTCCTTCCTTCCTTTCCCTTCCCTCTCCTTCCTTATTTACCTTTCTCCCCGTTGTTTCCTCTCCCCACCTCCTCATTTGTCTTCCCACCCTCTTCTTCCTCTCTTTACTCTTCCCATCCTCTCCATTCTCTCCTCTTCCTCCCCTACCATCCTACCTTTCCCTTCTCTGTTTACATTTCTCTCCGTCCCCCCTTTCCCCTCCTCTCCCTTTTCTTCCCATCCTCTTCATTCATGCTTCCCTCACTCCCCCTCCAGCGCATAATGACGTAACCTTGAACGAGTGCCCTTGACGAAGCATAATCAGTGACCACGAGGGGAGAGAGCGTGTGTGTGTGTGTGTGTGTGTGTGTGTGTGTGTGTGTGTGTGTGTGTGTACTTTATGCTATTGTTTGTTAGCTCTTCTTCGTCCTTCCTCCGCTCCTCGGCTCTTTTGCGTGCGCGGGTGAAGTGTGCGGAATTCATTATGGCGGAGAATTAATAGTTGGGGGATGATAAGTATGAAGTGTGTGTGTGTGTGTGTGATTGTGGTGGTGATGAAAGGATGAGTTTGTTGAGAGAATGGAAATGATGGACTAGGATTTTTTGGGTTTTGTTTTCTTGTCTCTGATTTTTCTTGTTTTTCGTTGTGTATTTGTTTGTGTGTTTCCTTGTTGGGGTTATGTTGAGTGTAATGTTGTTGGGATGAGAGGAAAGGTTTGTTGAAAGAATGGCATGGATGGGCTAGGTTTTATTTTTTTCGTTTTTCCTTTTTGTTTTGGTTTCAATGATTTTTTTTTTCTTTGTGTGTGTTTGCTTGTTGGGGTTATGTTGACTGTAATTTTGTTGTGGTGAGGAAAGTAAGGTTTGTTGACGGAATGAATTGGATGGGGTAGATTATTTTTTTCTTGGTTATTTTTAGTTTTCATTGGTTTTCTTATTTTTGTTTGTGTGTGTGTCTGTTTGGATTAAATGTTAGTTGTTCCTCCCTTCTTTTCTTCCCTTCTCCTATAATTCCTTCCCCCTCCTGTCTCTCTCCGGCATATGACCACAGATGTTGCGCCGACTAAACGAAACTTTCCAAACTTTTTTTCCTGCCTCGATTTATTTTCTTATTTTTTCATCTGTCTGTTTATCTCTTTCTTTTCTAATGTTTTCTTTCTTTTTACTTTTCCTCCTCCACATCCTTTTCCTCCTCCTCTTCTCCTTCCTTCTCTCCCTCCTCTTTCTGCATGAAGCCCCTTTCCTTTTTCCTCCTTCTCTCTCCTCCTCCTCTTCCTCCTCTTCTTCTTTTTTCTATTCCGTGCCCAAAATGGAGAAATAGAGAAGGATGACAAGTTATTTTTGCTGGAGGAGGGTTATCATCAGAGAAAGTGAATGGAGGAGGAAGGAGGAAGAGGAATTTGCCTTGGACTCTTTATGCGAATCCTTGACCTTGGTTAACCCTCAAGCCACGCCTCACTCTCCTGTCTACTTGCTCTCTCTGCTCTCAATTCGTGAGTAGTTTTCCTCTTCATTTGGCTTGTAATTTTGTCTTCTTTTTCCTCCGAATTCTTTCTTCTTCTTCTTCTTCTTCTTCTTCTTCTTCTTCTTCTTCTTCTCCTCCACCTCCTTTTTTCCACCTTTCCGTTTTTCATTTTCCTTTATTATTTTCCTGTGCCTCCGCGGTGCAGTGGTTAGCGTCCCTGACTGCGAATCTGCGGGTCTGCGTTCGAATCTCGGTCTGGGCAGTCGGCGTACAGCCCACCCTGGTGCTCAATCTCCCTTTCGGGCTGGTCGATAAATGGGTACCTGATGAGCACCGCCGCCACGCGCAGCTGTAGTGTATGCCCCCAACTATACCTTACCTTTATTCTTACTTTCCGCACCTCACTGTTCCTGTCTTTCCTTTGTCTGTCGTTGCGTGCGAGCATTATGGGGAATATTATGCATTTTACTGTTCCCGGGGCATTCGTGCATTAACTCTCTCTGCTTCTTTGATAACATCGGAACTGCACATGTAAAGTTTCAGGATATCTTTCGTAATGTTCAATGATAAATTTTCGACATGAACATAAATGAAATAAAGTGGAGAAGTACATATTGATACTACTACTACTACTACTACTGCTACTATTATCACTACTACTACTACTACTACTACTACTACTACTACTACTACCACTACTACTACTATTACTACTACTACTACTACTACTACTACTACTACCACTACAACTACTATTAATGATGATGATGATGATGATTATAATACAACATCTACAATAACAACAACAGCAATAACAACACTATTACCATTACTTACAATACTATTACCATAAAAATAACAGATTACCACCATTACTACTACTACCATCACTACTACTACTACTACTACTACTACTACTACTACTACTACTATTACTATTACTACTACTACTACTACTACTACTACAGCAACATCATCACCATCATCATTTATTCTGTCACTATAAATAATAACAAAAACTGTAATAGATATCGTGTTAATAATGATAATAATAACTACTACTACTACTACTACTACTACTACTACTACTGCTACTACTACTACTACTACTACTACTACTACTGCTACTACTACTACTACTACCATTGACCATAATAGTAATAGTAGTAACAGCCAGCACCCCAGCACCCACGCACCCCAGCACCTTCAGCACCTAGCCTTAGCCAGTCTGGAGGGTCACCTGTGTTGCCCCGGTACCGTTATCATCCCCCTTTTCTTGTCAGTCACGTTGGTTTGACTTGAACCTTTTTGCCCGCTGAGTAAATTTAAAATCTACGTAAATTTTTCCTGCTGACTACGTAAGAAACGGCCTGGCCTGGGGTGGAAGGATGCCGTTGTTACGTGGACGGGTGTGAGGAACGATTGGGGCTTTCTTCCTTTGTTTTATCCTTTGAAAATGATTGTACTAGTTTAGACATAGGACACACAGTCTTTGATATAAGGTGCATTTCTCTAACAGTATTTCTTCCTTTTTTTTTCCTCTTTTTTTTTTTTTGACAGGCGAGACATAGGTACATGGACGTTGGTATGCCGTGAGCCTCTCTTGCAACTTTGCTCGTTCTTTTCTTGCTGTTTTCATGATCTCTGGCTTTCGTTTTTATGCTTTGAAATAATTATGCCGGAGTTTGAGATGCACATCACGAGGATTTTGGTATACAATTCACTTCTCTTACAGTATTTTTTCGCTATTTTTCTCCTTTTTTTTGGATATATGATCGTTGATTCTAAGGTTATTACACGGTGAAAATGATTATGCCTGAGTCTAAACATTCACATCTTCACGGATTTTGGTATACGATTTGCCCGTTTACATTATTTCGCTATATCTTTCCCTTTTTTGGGTATGATCGTTGATTCTAAGGTTATTACAAGGTGAAAATTATTATGCCGAGTCTAAACATTCACACTTCACGGGTTTTGGTATACGATTCGCCTGTTTTCATTATTTCACTATTTTTTTCCCTTTTTTTGGGTATGATCATTGTTTCTTAGGTTAAAATTGTGGTGAAAATTATTATGCAGAGTCTAAACATTCACACTTCACGGGTTTTGATATACGATTCGCCTGTTTTCATTATTCCGCTATTTTTCTCCCCTTTTTTGGATATGATCGTTGATTCTAAGGTTATTACAAGGTGAAAATTATTATGTAGAGTTTAAACATTCACACCACGGATTTTGGTATATGCGTTTCCCTTACAGTATTTCGTTATTTTTTTCCCTTTTTTTAGACCGTCTAGATATAGGTGCACTGAGTTTGGTATGTACGATTGCTTCCCTTGCTGTATGTTCTGTTTTTTTTTCCTTTTTTTTGGACCGTCTAGGATGTATATTTTAATTCGAGTTTGGTATGTACGATTCCCTTCCCTTACAGTATTTCGTTATTTTTTTCCCTTTTTTTAGACCGTCTAGATATAGGTGCACTGAGTTTGGTATGTACGATTCCCTTCCCTTACAGTATTTCGTTATTTTTTTCCCTTTTTATAGACCGTCTAGATATAGGTACACTGAGTTTGGTATGTACGATTCCCTTCCCTTACAGTATTTCGTTATTTTTTTCCCTTTATATGAACCGTCTCGATATAGGTATACACTGGAGTTTTGGTATGTACGATTCCCTTCCCTTACAGTATTTCGTTATTTTTTTCCCTTTTTATAGACCGTCTAGATATAGGTACACTGAGTTTGGTATGTACGATTCCCTTCCCTTACAGTATTTCGTTATTTTTTTCCCTTTTTTTAGACCGTCTAGATATAGGTACACTGAGTTTGGTATAATGATTCCTTGTTGTATTTTCTGTTTTTCCTTTTTTTAGACTGTCTAGATATAGGCACAATTGAGTTTGGGTGGTACGATTCCCTTCCTTGCAGATATTTTGTTATTTTTTCCTTTTTTTTTTAAACCGTTTCTGATATAGGTGCACTGAGTTTGGTATACCGATTCCCTTCCTTACAGTATTTTGCTGTTATTTTTTCCTTTTATTTGACAGTCAAGATATAGGTACACTGAGTTTGGTATGTACGATTACCTTCCCTTACAGTGTTTCGTTATTTTTTCATTTATTTGACAGTCAAGATATAGGTACATTGAGGTTGGTATATACGATTCCCTTCCCTTACAGTATTTCGTTATTTTTCCCTTTTTTTAGACATTCTTAGACATGGAGTTTGGTATATACGATTCACTTTCATTACAGTATTTCGTATATTTTTCCTTTTTTTTTTTTTTTAGAGGCGTCTAAGAATTGTTCGTACACGGACTTTGGCCTGCGGTGCATGATTCTCTCTCTCTCTCTCTCTCTCTCTCTCTCTCTCTCTCTCTCTCTCTCTCTCTCTCTCTCTCTCTCTCTCTCTCTCTCTCTCTCTCTCTCTCTCTCTCTCTCTCTCTCTCTCTCTCTCTCTCTCTCTCTCTCTCTCTCTCTCTCTCTCTCTCTCTCTCTCTCTCTCTCTCTCTCTCTCTCTCTCTCTCTCTTTCCTCTCTCTCTCTCTCTCTCTCTCTCTCTCTCTCTCTCTCTCTCTCTCTCTCTCTCTCTCTCTCTCTCTCTCTTTTTACGGTAAAGGGAAACAGCTCAAGGGCAAAAAAAAAAAAAAAAAAAGTAGGTATTTCGTTATTTTCCCTTTGTTTTAAATGATCACTGACTAAAAAAAGTTATTTAAACGGTGAAAATCACTGAGATATAGACAGACATTCGTTCACGGAGCTTAGTATATGCTGTGTCACTCCCTTACTAGTAATTCATGTTTTTTTTTATGACCATTGACAAAAATTATCATACGAATTGCTGAGAGTAATGTAGCAAAGACTAGACATATGGACTTTGGTATGTGATTAACGCCGCTCTTCTGTCTTCGTTATCCGTTTTCCTTTTTTGACATGAGCATCGAGTCAGGGTTATTTCAGCTCTCACACAAAGTTCCTCCAGTCCCCGATTAGGTTTTCAGGTGTGGAGATACAATATACGACCCACCTCTTGTGTTACTCCTCTGCTTTTCTTGGACAATGAAACAAACATGGACTGAGGTTTATTTCGCAAGTTTCTAAAACAAATATCGCTTTCTGAGTATTCGTTGGTTCATGTGCAGAGAACATGTTATATACGATCCTACCTCTTGTGTTACTCCGCAAGACTTAACCAGCATCATTCTTTAACTCTATACTGTCCAAATCCCTTTATGCAAAGAGTTAACTAGTATCTTCAATCTTTCATCCCTATACTGTCCAAATCCCTTATGCAAGAGTTAACTAAGTATCTTCAATCTTTCATCCCTGTACTGTCCAAATCCACTTTATGCAAGAGTTAACTAGTATCTTCAATCTTTCATCCCTATACTGTCCAAATCCCTTTATGCAAGAGTTAACTAGTATCTTCAATCTTTCATCCCTATACTGTCCAAATCCCTTATGCAAGAGTTAACTAGTATCTTCAATCCTCTTTCATCCCTATACTTTGTCCAAATCCCTTTATGCGCAAGAGTTAACTAGTATCTTTCAATCTTTCTCATCCCTATACTGTCTAAACCTAAATGCAGAGTTAACCACTTTCATTTTTCTTCTGTATGAAACAAACATGCACTATTAGGGTTTATTTCGCATCTAAAACAAATCTCCTTTCCTGAGGCGTTTGTTAGTTTTTCATGTCTGAGAGAAATATATACGTTTCCCCTCCCAGGTGGACTTTTCGTTTGCTTCTCTGAATCAAACAAATATTATCCTTAAGGTTTAGTTCTCATCATTCAGGCAAAAATTTCTCTATCCGGGCCTCTTTTTGGTTTCTTATGTAGAGAATTAATACCAAAGATCCACTCCTTGCATCATTCTTTTCAGCTTCTTATCTCAAGGAAACAAACATCTGACTTCAGGGTTTATTTCATGTGTGGCAGAAGGATATATGATCTGTCCTTTCTATTATTCTCTTCGCCATCTTCTCCTAAATCAAGCAAATATTCAATCTAAGGTTAATTTAGCTTTCTCAGACAAAAAATATCTCTAAGTCCTCGTTAGGTTTCAATATGTAGAGACTAATATATGATTCTTTTCCTTCATTAAAATATTCCCTTTCCTATCTCTAAATCAAACAAATATTCAATCTAAGGTTAATTTAGCTTTCTCAGATTAAAAATATCTCTAAGTCCTCGTTAGTTTTACATGTAAGGGACCAATATATGATTCTTTCCTTGCGTTAATATATTTCCTTTCTATCTAAATCAAACAAATATTCAATCTAAAGTTTTATTTCGCTTTCTCAGACAAAATTCTCTCATTCTTTATTGGTTTTCACGTGTAGAGACCAATATATGATTCTTTCCTTGCTTTAATATATTTCCTTTCCTCTCAGAATCAATCAAATATTCAATCTAAGTTTTATTTCGCTTTCTCAGACAAAAATTCTCTCATTCTTTATTGGTTTTCGTGTAGAGACCAATATGATTCTTTCCTTGCATTAATATATTTCCCTTTCCTCTCAGATCAAACAAATTTTCCTCTAGGTTTAATTATCTCGCAAACAAAAATTATATCAGTATCCGTAAGTTTTATTTGTAGGATCAGTATAAAAATCCTTCCCTTGCATTTTTTCTATTCACTTCTCAGAATTAATACTATTCCATCTGAGGTTTTATTTCGCTTTAAGACGATAATTCCTTTCAGGTCTCAGTAAGTTTATGTATGGAGACCAAGATAAGATCCGTCCTTTGTATTATTCTATTCTGTTCTTCTCTAAATCAAATGAATATTCAAATCTAACCTTATTCCCACTCTCGTATTAAGACAGAAAACCTCTTTGAGTCTCGTTATTTTCATAACTTTCTCTTGCATTATTTTGTTGCCTTCTTCTCTAAACAGATTAAATGTTTTGATCTAGGTTTGGTGTATG
>NW_026110557.1:77500-100669 GCF_024679095.1 Eriocheir sinensis
GTAAGAATAGGAATACATGATTATCTGCCACATCTGGATGACTGTGGATGGCATGTTGCAGTCTTCGGCTCGCAGTGGACATGCGAGACGCTCAGTACTGAATTAGCGGTCATCGTATAGGAGGACGGCCCCTCCCTGGGAGCAATGTTGTCACTTCCATTTACGGTAGCCACGGCAAAGGGAGGTGACACTCAGGTGACTACTTTCTTTGAGAACTCAACTTCCATGCTTTTCATAGAGTAGTGAGGAAGTGAAAGCGCTACAACTCTTACAAGCGGAAGGTCCGCTCTCCATGAAATCCCCTTCAATAAGCTTCATCTTTATTCCACGGAGACCGAAGAGTTATGAAGGTGCTTTACAATCAGGCATACATCCACCCGTCTACTGAAGGGGAGTCACCTTGACGTGGTGAAGGGAGAAACTTGAATTGAGGTCGGCGGCACCACTCTACCGTGGTGGCTTGCCCCACCTCGAGAGGGCTCGATGTCCGCTAGCCTCAATGGTTGACCAAGTGCTCCTCCCTCACCGGGTAAGAGGAGGCCTACTGGTGATAAGTTGCCTGTGCCTGCCCTTAACACACCATCTAGGGCAGGACAACTGTCTCCCCACGTGTTTGGTGCCGTGCGTGGCGTCCCGCAATACACAAAGGAACACAAACAAATGCACAAAGAAAGAACAAACAACAGCAAACCTGGGCTGGTCCTTACGAGGTTGATTTGTAGACCAAGCTACACACTAACTATCTAATCAAGGGTGGAGATGAGAGATGAAGGAGGAAGCAAAGGCGAAAGGCCTCCTCCCTCAACCCCCATCCCTCCAAGCCAAAGCGTGACAGGAAAGAAAAAGAACCCATGCAGCATGGAAAAACTGCATGCCAAATTATGAGGAAAGGGAAAGAACCACCATTACTGCTACCCACTAAGCGGGCGATAAAAGCGAACAAGCGACACCAGTGATTCGAAAGAATTTAACGTTATTACGACAATGGAAGTATATCTTAGTTAAGTGGTTGGATTCAAAACACTTGTCTAATCTACTTTGAAGAATAAGCCGTAACTGTTGTACTATCAACGACATCATGCAAGGTAGAGTTCAAACATTTAACAACTCGATTGAAGAAAGTTTTAGCTTCAGTGCGACGAGTCTTTTACCACTTATCTTCTAAATTGTGATTTCTTCTTGTTCTATTTGATCGATCAATTTAGCAAAAGTAATCTTCCGCATTAATAATATCACTCGAATCTTTAAACATTCGTAAGCGCTATTAGATCGCCTCGCATTCTTTTCGTTTTGATAAGGCTGGAATAATTTACTTCTCTTAAGTCTTTCTTCTTCATGACAAATTTCTCAACCTGAGGAATCATCTTTTATTTATAACTTCATTTAGACCCGTTCCAACTTTTCTATGTCTTTTCTGTGAAGTAAGGGAGACAGGGACTGTACACAGTACTCTGAACGAAAGTCGAACCAACAAATTATACAGTTCTTCACGATTTATTATTAAGGAAACTCGTCGATGAAGCCAACAATTTGTTTGCAGTTTTAACTACCTCTGAACAATGCTGACCGGGCTTTAAATCGCTTGATATAGTGATTCAAGATCCTTTTCTTTGATTACTGCAGAAAGTTATTTGTCATTCATTACGTACCGAACGCGATTGTTATTTTTTCCGATGTGCAACACTTTACATTGTCAACGTTAAATTTCATTTACCATTGATTGGCCCAACGTGCAAGTCGATCTATATCGATTGTAAAAACTTCTTCGTCGAGTGTCGCAGCTATTTTAAGCTTAATGTTTGTCATCAGCAAATTTTGATAATTTTACAGAGTGAGACCATCATCGATATCATTAACATAATTTAAAGAAGAGCATGGGGCCAAAGCACTGATTCTTGGTACACGCCGCTTTTGACATCAGGCCGTTAGATGTAACACCATTTAGAACTACTCTGTTTCCGGTCAAGAGAGTGATCCATAAGCCAATTATTGAATGTTACCCAGGCTACTGAGCGCCAGTAGTTTGCTGAGCAATCGTTGGTGGGACCTTATCAAATGCCTTTTGAAAATCCAGATATGATATCTACTGATCTGCTTCATCGAACACCTCAAAAGATATAATTGAAAAAAAATCAAAGTAAGTTAGTCCAAGCACGAACGTTCACTACTGACCATGTTGCTAATTATTTATAATATTATTTTCTTCGAATAATTTCACCATATTGTCGCGAATAGTCTCCAGTAACTTACAAAACTTTACTACCATAGAACAATTGGTCGACCGTTCCTGGATGAGACTTGTCCCCCTTTTAGAAGGTGGTGTGACATTTGCAAGTTTCAATCCGACGGAACTTTTCCAGCTGTTAAAATTTTTTAATATGATGGAGAACGGTTTACATTTGATGTTTGATTTCTTTTAAGACCCTAGGGGTGGTGTGTCTGGACCAGAACTGCTTACTTTAATCTTTTCAGTTGTGCGTAAATGTCACTTTCTACGATGAGCACGCCATAACATGTATCGGCCCTTCCAACCTCCGGCGGTTGAGGTGATAAACAATCTTCGTCAGTAAATACGGATGCGAAAAAGTTATTTAAGTTGTAGCCATTTCATTTTTCATCGTTCGTGTGGTTATCATTTTCCTTAGCAAGCGGTCCGATTCCCTGGTGGGTGATTTTTTTTTTATTATTTATAGCTAAAAATCTTTAGAAGTTAGATTTACTTGTTTTTCCATATATATTCTTCAAGATTTTCTTGCTTCGTTTTATTAATTTCTTGGTTCGCGGCGAATTCTGTCAACTCTAGTTTATCAGCCTCGCTCTGAGTTGATATGTATCTACTGTATACCACATTTTTTAGAGATTAGGCTATTTTGAGTTTCGTTTTCCACCATTTGGGTTTCTTCTTGAAGCTGAACGTCTGTTACGATAAGATACGCATATGCTTATGGCATTGTTCAATATTATTAATAGTGATGGCCCCCAGATTTTATCAATATCTGTTCCGCCGTGATTTCAGTCAGTCAATTATTTAGAATTGATCAGGTCTTGAAATTCGCTCTCTGATAATCAGGCACCTTTTCTTTCTTATTGATGCTGAATGAGATTGTTCGATGATGCTGAGCTAAAAATTGGACCAACATTTGCTTGATTAGCTAGATCAAGCTGTCGTTGCGAAAAAGATAAGGTCAAGTATATTATTTTCACGATCAGGTTCTTGAACGTGTTGATCCAAATCATTTTCTAGTAAATTTGTGCTGGGTCGGAAGCCCTGTATGACAGTTCAACAGTTCTTATCTTTTCACTGGCAAATTAAAGTCCCATAACAATTACTGCCTCACCATGCTACTTGTTTCTAATAATAATTACTTAATGCGTGGTTGATATCAAGAATATGTGGTCTGTAGATAGAATCCAATTACTATTTACAGATTTATTTTAATTTCAATGAAGACAATATACTGCATTGGTTATAATATCTGTTTTCACGGATACTGGATGGAAGAGTTGTGGATATAAAATGCTTGCCTCCACCTATCTGTTCTCTCTTTCATGACTAAAAATGGTATGCTTGGTAATCACCAATTCCGCAATGAAATCTCTATTTGAAGTGTCTATCCAGATTACTGTGATGACTCCGGTAATCTTGATACTGATTTGTAGTTGCGAGGAACTTCTGATCTTCAAATTTGTTACGTAGGCTGAGCGTTTTGCATATGGCATTAATGTGATTCGAGTCGCGGGGAGTTTTGCGGGTTGGGGTACACCCTTGCAATTGGGGCATGGTGTTCTCGCCTACGCGTTTTTAGCTTTCGAAACCACTTGGTCACAGAGTAGCCTCCGAGCAAGCTGCTCCAACAGGGTTTAAGCGAATGCCATCAGGAAGAACCGTCAATCGTAGTAAAAATTCCACAAGTTAGCGACCTGGACGTTTTTCTTGTGAGCAAAGGGACTGAAGTCTGTTGTTTTGTTACTGAAGGCCTTATTGTAAAGTTAGATTCGCTTGACCCTCGGAAGTTTCTGAAGATTATGATGATGTTTACTGGCATCCGTTTACGTTTTTATACTGTGATCATGCGGCGAGCATTTCCGGCATTTCTATTGACATCATCCGCGCTGCGGCGAATAGCGTCCGATCCCTTCCTGGATAGCGAAAGTAACGTTTTCTGCGGCCGTTTGATGAACGACAACAGGAACTCGACCAACTGGCCTGGGTAGCCCCAGAAACTGGCCTAAAGACCATGGACGGCCCGTTAGGTGATTCCATGAAGATTTAGCGAGTGGCGGGTATCGTCTGACGAGCTGTTCCAGAACCCCCCTCTTCTAGGTGGAGAGGAGTTCAGGGGAGAGTGTCCCTCTCAGTGTTGGGGCAGGGTCTCTTGTGAGCGGGCATTCTAAGATGTAATGTATTGGCAGACGTCTTGTTCTTCGTACGTGGTCGCATTTCCTCCACCCTGACGTCTTCGGATCCTCCGAGGCGTAGCCGAGACGCAGGCGGTAACAATAACCGCCAGCGTCCATGTCGCGCAGCAGCCGCGTACCCAGCAGCCTGACAGTCCCTCAGTAACGTATGCTCCAGCGCAGCAGCGATGCTTCGCCCGTAATTCGACAGCAAGGTGGTGCGGAGGTGGCTGAGACTGGGTGGCAGGTGGATGTTGACTGCAGGGAGGAGGGTAGCATCCTTCGACGCTGCATCAGCTGCCTCGTTGCCCACAACACCCGAGTGGCTTGGCAACCAGACAAGTTTTGCGCGTCGGCCAGCAGCTTCTAAGGCCCCCAGAGTTCGCCAGATGGAGGTGATGAGGCGGACGTTGTCAACAATGTTGTCCCGGGCGATGGCCTGAAGGGCAGTCATAGAGTCCGAGTAGACGATTACAGGCCCCGTAGCCGATTCTTCAGCGTTGAGGAGGGCCATCGAGACGGCCGCCAGTTCCGCCTGCGTGGAGGAGCTTCCATCGGGAAGGCGGAAAAGGGCAGTCTCTCCCCCACTCACAAAAGCAACACCAACAGCCTCCGTCAGGTGGTGAATGGAGCCGTCAGTGTAGTACACTGCGGCACGGGGAGGCAGCGCACCAGCGACACGTCCCAAAGCCTCGCGCCGAAGCTCCTCGGCGGAAAGGAGTGCTTTCTTAGCAGGAAGGGGCCGGAGAGATATAAGAAAGGAGCGGGGTCTCCAGGGAGGAGGGGGAACATAGGCCAGCACTGGGAGGTCAAGGGGCGCTGTCAACATGTGCGCCAGTCTCTGCTCGCTGATGATCCGGGCGACGCCGGACTGCCACGTCTGCCGCCGAAAGAGGAGTGGGTCATGGTGGAGAGACCGTCTCACTCGCTCAGCAAGGGGAGCCGCCTCAGCGCTGCGTAGCAGAGTGACGATGTGGCCCACACCGAGCTGTTTGACACGCTCGGCGACGCAGCAGATGAAGGCCTCCATCCGCAGACACTCGCATTTCGTCCAGCGGGGGGTGCCGAGCAGGATGCGGAGAGCACAGTTCTGTGCAGTCTCGAGCGGGTCCAGGGAGGAGGGAGGCAGCGTGAAGAGACATGGAGCAGTGTAGTCAAGGCAGGACCGGACTGCGCTCACATAAAAGGAGCGCAGAACACGGTCTCCCGCCCCACAGGAGGGACTCGCCATGGCCCGCATGACGTTAATGCGGGACATCATCCCCGCTCAGACGGAGGCTATGCAGGACTTAAAGGAAAGGTGAGAGTCGAGGAGCATGCCCAGGTAGGTGAACTGAGGGACCCAAGGCACGAGGACGGCATCAATGTAGAGGGGGTCCCGGGGAAGGACAAAACCAAAGGCCATGGCCTTCGACTTGGCCGGGTTGGGCACGAGGCCAAGCTCAGTGCAGGAGGCAAGGAGGCGGCGGAGCATGGCGCGGGCCCGAGCCAAGTGGTTGGGTTCTGAGGAGACGATGGCGATGTCGTCCGCGTAGCTCAGGACCCGGCCCTGCCCGTTCCCCTGGAGGCGTACAAGCTACTCCACCAAGAGGTTGAAGAGAAGAGGGATGAGAATGCCCCCTTGCGGCGTCCCGTTTTCGAAGTCCTTCGAACTTGAGGAAGTTCCCTGGAAGCGGACCGTCGCCGTCCGACCCTATAGGTACTGCCCGACCCTGCTGAGAAGAAGATTGTACACGCCCTTAGCCGCCAAAATTTAAAAAAATGGCTGAAGTGGAGGCCATCTCGAAGGCCTTCTCGATATCGAGAAAGACCACCACTGCCTTGCTGCCAACAACCCCCGACAGGAGAGATGACACACAGTCCCGCGTGCCTTTGCCCCGGCGAAAAGCGAAGAGGTGGCGAAGAAGGGGACCCAGTGCCCTCTCGAGACGGTAGAAGAGGACCCGCTCCATCGTCTTGCCCAGGCAGCTGATGACGGAGATGGGGCGGTACTGCGTGGCATCCCCTGCCTTCGGGATGGGGACAATGGCAGCGGACTTCCAGGCAGCGGGGACAGTGCGAGAGGCGTAGGAGGCGTTAAAGAGGTAGAGTATCTCCGCTTCCATGGCTGGACCAGCATTGCGCAGCATGGAATAGCTGATCTTGTCCTCCCCTGGCAAGGTATTGCGGCCCGGAATAACACGCTGGAGCTCATGGACGAGAATGGCAGCGTCCGCTGGATGTTACAGGAGGCAAGCCCGCTGGTACGCCAGCCACCTTCCAGGGTTTTCCCGGCGTTGCCTCAGTTGGACCGCAGGGGGGAGACGAGCGGAGGCAGAACGGGAGGCGAAGAGCTCGGCGAGGCGTTCAGCCTCCTCTCGAGGCCGGGGGTGAAGCGCCGGCCTATTAACGGCCCCTCGGCAAATTGAGCGAATCTTTCGCCAGAGGAGGGAGACAGGCGTGGCGGAGTCGAGGGAGGCGTACCAGGCTAGCCAACGCTCCTCCTTCACCCGGTCGGTCGTTACCCTGGCTATACGGCCCGCGGCCCCCAGGAGGTGTCGAGTCTCCTCGGTTTTATGGCGGCGGTTCAGCCTTTTTGCCATGCTGACGCGGTGGTTTACCACCCGGATCTCCTCGTCATAGTACCACCTGTCCCTGTGGTGGAAAGTGGGTCGCCGGGAGACGGGTATGGCGGAGTCCACCGCGGAGTGGAAGGCGGTGACCAGGCGGACCTCGGCAGGGCGGAGATTCGGCCAGATGGGTGGTGAGACAGTGGCGGAATTTATCCCAGTCAGCCCTGCGGAGATTCCAGCCAGGAGGACCGGGCGGGAGAACGGGCGGCAGTACCGGGAGGGTGACCACGGAGGCGATGTGGTCGATCAAGAGGTGGTGGTGGAGCGACCATGCCGCGTCTACCCCTAAGGGCCTCGACACAAAGGAGAGGTCTAAACCCCCCCCCCCCGCTAGGTGTGTCGGCTCACCAGTGTTAAGGGGGGACACCCAAGGGGTCTCGTCGAGGGTGGCAGATAGGAGGCGCCCTGCCCGGTTGCGCCTGACATCGCCCCATCTTTCGTGGTGAGCGTTAAAATCACCCCCGATGAAAGTGGGCTCCTTGCTGGCAAGCGTGAACAGCTCACCAAAGTCGGGCTCCTCCGCCGCCGGCACACAGTAGACGCAATAGAACCACAGGCGCGTCCGGGCAATCGCGATGGTGACCGCCAATACCTCCACGCCGTTGCCGCAAGCCACGGGGTGACGCACTCGAGAACAAGGAAGTGAATCCTTGACCAAGATACCACACCCGCGTGTCTGACCGGCCACGGCAGGGAGGTAAAAAGACTGGTATCCCCGGAAGAAGGGCACGCGCTGCTCTGGAAGGAACGTCTCCTGCAGGAGAACCACATCCAGAGACTCTCGCACCATTGCGGCACGCAGGAGGTTGGACCTACCGCGGATGCCACAGATGTTCCATTG
Organism: Eriocheir sinensis; assembly: GCF_024679095.1. Taxonomy (NCBI): domain Eukaryota; kingdom Metazoa; phylum Arthropoda; class Malacostraca; order Decapoda; family Varunidae; genus Eriocheir; species Eriocheir sinensis. The sequence goes on from NW_026110557.1 coordinate 85,352, forward strand.
TAGGACCGTGAGGCGGTGGGCATCTACATGGACAGCTTCCTGGAGCGCGGGTCCCGGTCCACCACCGGTCGGGTCGGCAGCCCGCCCGCGTTCAGGGTGGTGGGAGCAGGGGGCGGTGCCACCAACGGAGAGTGCTGATTGGTTGCAACGGGCAGGGGGGGTCGGTAGGAGCGCGGAACTGTTCGTGCGCACGAGGGCGAGAGGCGGCGGAGGTTGATGACGGTCCGCTGGGGGAGGGAGCCTGGGCAGGTGGTTCGGCAGTTTGCCGGGCCGGCGTTTACGGGAAGAGGTTTCCCACTACCTGCTTGGCCGCGTCCGAGAACACTCTCGGTTCGGCGTCCGACTTGAGTACCGTCGCTATTATCCTCCAGAAGCCCTCTAACAGGCCCACCATCATCTCCTTGTGATAAGGAGACAACCAGGAGGGGTGGCAGTGGGAGTCGCTGTGGTGAGGGGGAGGTGCTGGCTGCTGGCGGGCAGAGGGTGGCGAGCAGGGGCGCGGGGCGGTGCGCTGGGCGCTTGGGGAGAGGTGTGCTGGGCCGGCGGAGGCGGTGGCAGATGGCGGGGAGTAAGAGGAGGGAAGCTCTCCTCGAACGGAGCTGGTGGAGGGGGTGCAAGAGATGACGGATGGGCAGTCTGGGGGGGGGGCGGGACGTTGGAGCAGCCGTGGACGCGTGAGGCTGCTGGTCGCCCCAGCGGAAGGTGCCGAGAGGAGCAGGGCGGTGAGTGACGACCCAGCGCTGTTGGGCTGTGCGCTGTTTGTCGACCAGCTCCCGCCTGTTGGCGCGGGCCCGATTCCAGGCATGGTGTTCTTCCTGGCAATTCGAGCACCTGTTGGTGATAGCCTGGCCAGCTTTGTCCTTCGTCAGGCACCGCTCTGTGTCGTGCCTGGCAGAGCATATGCAGCAGACCGGGGGGCGGCTGCACCTGGCCCGGTGGTGGCCGAACTGTTGGCAATTGTAGCACCTGAGGGGCTCCCTGCTGTAGGGGCGCGTGTAGAAGGTCCCCCAGCTCCCCAGGTCCAGCGAGCCCGGCAGCGGTCCCGCGACGGTGACAAAGACCTGGCGCGCCGGTCCGTCCCGGGTAGTTCAGCGCACTGCCTCCAACACGCGAGGGTGGCGCAACAGCGGTTTGAGGGGCATGGCAACAGGGTAAGCCAGCAGCACGCCCTTGGTGTTCGGCCCGGGAGCCACCCTCAGCTGAACAGGGACGCCGGAGACCTCCCTCACCGCGAGCAGGGTGTCGTGCTGGACACGGTCTGCAGGTGTGATTAACACACACCCCGACTCCAGGAACTTGAGCGAGAGGCGTTGCCGCAGCTGCGGCTCCAGCACCTCGGCGAGGTCAAGGGTTGTTTCGAACTCGGCAGCGAAGCGGGTTGAGGTCATAATACACAATAATCTCTGACTCGGATGAAGACATCAAGCCCGACTCCGAGTCAAAGTCCTTCATGTGCTTATGAACTCGCCGCGACTTACACGCCCGAGAGGCAGAGGGGTCGGCGGGCTCGTCAGGAGGCAAGCCCTCAGTCGAGGAGGCAGCGGACGAGGAGGAGGAGCAGCGGGCACGCTTATGGTGAACGTAACGGCCAGCGCCGGAGTCAGGAGCAGCGGAGCAACAGGGACCACGGCCATAGCCAGGAGCAGCATGGCCGATAGGGCCGGGACCGGCGTTAGAGTCAGCAGGGGGAGGGCCGGTAGAGCCGGAGTCAGAGTCAGCGGGGCCGCCAGGGCGAGAGTTAGAGTCAGCGGGGCTGCCAGGGAGAGAGTCAGAGTCAGCGGGGGGAGGGTTAGTATAAGTACTAGCAGAAAAGTGCTGAGAAGCGGTGGTAGAGAGGGAGCGGGAAGCAGCACCGTGAGCGGGCGGAGGAGAGGGAGGAGAGCGGGAACGGGAAGCAGCACCGCGAGCGGGTGGAGGAGAGGGAGGAGAGCGGGAACGAGAAGCAGCACCGCGATCGGGCGGAGGAGAGGGAGGAGAGCGGGAACGGGAAGCAGCACCGCGATCGGGCGGAGGAGAGGGAGGAGAGCGGGAACGGGAAGCAGCACCGCGAGCGGGCGGAGGAGAGGGAAAAGAGCGGGTAGCAGCGCTTCCAGCAGGGGGGGGGGCGTACTTACGCCGGCCTTTATGCTTCCTTATGACGAAGAAGCACGAAGCAGTGCACCTAAAACCCTAACAACAAGACCGCCTCCAACGGGAACATAGCTAGCTAAGGGGGAGGGGGGAGGGCTACATGCCAGTGACCTACAACGACGGATGGCTAACTAGTCTTCAGACTGGGCCCGTCGTTGCCCATTTAGGATCTTTGTCACCTAACAGGGTCCCTTACGGCCACTAGTCTGGTCAATTTAGTGTTTGACCCCAAAAAAATTCCAAGAAAGCGTTTTATGATGTTTCTTATTACTATTATGTGTGGGGAACAACATACTAAAAGTTTACCAGAAAATGATCACCACAAAGGTCCTAACTAGGATGTCATAAAACGATGACAGCCATCGCACTGAAAATAGCCAATATTTCCTTAATTCAAAGCTGTAGCTGTAGGTTGCAGAAGATTTTGCTATTTTTTTTAAACTAAGTACATGTTTTATTTTGATATAACAATTTTTTATACTAAGTACATATTTTATTTTGATACAACAATTTTTTATACTAAGTACATGTTTTATTTTGATACAACAATTTTTTATACTAAGTACATGTTTTATTTTGATACAACAATTTTTTTTATACTAAGTACATGTTTTATTTTGATACAACAATTTTTTTTTATACTACGTACATGTTTTATTTTGATACAACAATTTTTTATACTAGGTACATGTTTTATTTTGATACAACAATTTTTTATACTAAGTACATGTTTTATTTTGATATAACAATGATTCTAGAAAGGCCGACAGGCGAGGTCATGACGTCATCAATGACATCATGACATACATGTACATTTCTAAAGATTAGAATACACAGTGCATCATAAGACATACTTCATCACTGAATAACCGCGCGCCAGTTCAATAGTCACTATTTTCATCATCAGACACTGCTTCCTCACTCATGTTGTCACAATGCCCTTCTTGACATGGTCCGCATACCCGTGAACAGGTAAGTCTGTGTCTTCTGCAAGTGCACCGAAATGTACTACAACCACCAGAACAGTTGCAGTGAATAATTTTCAAAAGTGTTTCTGGCGCAGGTGAAGTGTCCATCATCACTGGAACTAGACTGTTGTTCTGCAATTCCCATCCCCATTCAGTAGTGTCCATGGCCTCACCATTGTCCATCCATAGCATCACTTGGAGGTAACTCCGAAGGGAATGATACTTTGTTGCAGAGGAGGTCGGTGGCAGTCGTTCAGGTGTTACAAAGCTTTTGGCTGAACCAACTTTTTTGCAGAGACTAGAATACCTCATGTCAGACAGACTGTCTCCAGGTTTGCCACCGAACAATGCCACCATCGCTTTACACCCAGCGTCTTCAATCTCAGCTGTGTTTTTCTTAGGTGTGGAAAACATCTTAGCGCAGCTCTTTAAGACAGAATCTCCCTTCAAAACCTTGTGTAGAGCCGATTTTTTTCCGATTCCAAAAACCCTGGAAGTGGTATCGCATCCCGTGAATGCATGCAAGAACAGAAGACTGCTGCAAACATCGTATCCAAGCAACTTCTTCATAACCTTAATGTCGTATACTGTTGCAGGACTCCCTTTATCCGAGTAGAAATACAGCTTGTTGCCATCGCTGGTTGACGCATGATAAAGTAACAACACCAATAGATCTGTATCTTCGCCAATAAGACTAGTACTTTTGTTGGATGACATTGACACTGCTGCCTTTACAATCTCCACATCTGCATCCCCCTCTGATTGTATTACGTGGCAACCTCTGTCCTTCATGCGTTGTGAAATGAGATTGATAAGAGACTGTTTGTTCTCCACATTCGAAAGGAAATCCTCTTTTTTCACTCTGAACATTCCATATTTCATTTAGCTCCGTTTACTAATGTTGTATCTTTTATATTTAAGTAAATTTTAATAAATCCACAGTTGACCATTTTTCTAAATGTTGTAAATACCTTGGACTTGCAATAATTCAAACCATACGTCTTAGACATAATGTTTATCAAGAATCAGAGTAAAGTTTGAAAAACTCACTTTTGAAGAAAATCACGGCACAATTTATATACCGTGCTATGAATATAACAAGACTACTGTTTTTATACTCCTCACACTCACATTTTATAGCTTTGGCGGCCATATTCTTTGACGTCACATTTGGACCCTTTGTGGTAACCATATTTTGGTAAACTTTTAATATGTTTTTCCCCACATGTAATACTACCAAAAGAAACAATAAAACGCTTTCTTGGAATTTTTTTAGGGTTAGAGGTGTTTTTTTCATATTTTGACTGGACTACACCCCACAATTTCCTATAACCAGCCCTCTGAGGGCCCCCTTCGAGGACGTGCCCTACGCTGGCACCCCTTCAGGGTTTGGCGTCGGAAAGAGTGGGAGTTTCTAATTGGCAGCTGTAGCACTGGTCTTAATACCAAAACAGGTAGCGCACAGGCAGAACGTGTGTACACGTACACGGAGTGTGCAAGTCAGGAGCAGTAGTGTGCTGGTGGACCGCCAGCACTCGTCGAGCGAGCAAATCTCCCGGCCTCTGGGCCACCTATAGACTGCTGAATTGCTCGCTCGGCACAGCTACGGGCTGCTCCTGAGCGCATGCTCGGAGGGCCCGTGCCTCCGTCGCTGCTCGCCGGCTTCTACCCGTGGCTGTGGCGGCGGCGGAGGCTTCCCCCCCCCCTGCAAGCCTGCGGCGGGTTCCCCCCTGCGACAGGCCGTCCATGGACAAAGGCCCGTTCCCCCTTTTTAGGGGGTAAATCCCTACCAAACCGAAACGAAAAGTGGCCGGCATTGGACCGCCAGCACTCGTCGAGCGAGCAACTCTCCCGGCCTCTGGGCCACCTATAGACTGCTGAGTTACTCGCTCGGCTCAGCTACGGGCTGCTCCTGAGCGCCTGCTCTTAGGGCCCGTGCCTCCGTCGCTGCTCGCCGGCTTCTATCCGTGGCTGTGGCGGCGGCGAATTTTTACACCCACACCCGCCCAGCAGCGGCCGGCGGTTTTCCCCCCCAATCACAGGATTAGACAAGGCCCGTTCCCCTAAATCGCTATGAAAAAAAAAAAAAAAAAAAAAAAAAAAAAGCGGCGAGGGGGCCTCTCCTCTTCAGCGGGCGGTGGCCGCTGCGTGCGGGACTGGGGTGTCCTCGGACATCCTCCGCCCGCCGCCCGGCGGTCGGGGTACCGCTGCGGGTGTCTGCTGGGCGCCTGTATGTACTGCTGTGTGCTGGCCTGCCCGTGCCGTGGCTGTGGCGGCGGCGGGTTCCCCCCTGCGGCGGGACGTCGTGGGGCGGGGGCCCGTTCCCCCTGTTTAGGGGGTGAATCCCATAAGAAGAGTTTGAGGGCCGTCAGTGGAACGCCAGCGCTCCTCGGGCGAGCAGCCGGGTGGCCCTTCTGCGGAGGCGAGGTGGACCCGTGGGGTCATCCTCGCTTAGGGCCACCCCCCCGTGGTCAAGTCGCCCAGTCGGCTGCTCAAACGAGTACCGTTACGGGTGTCTGCTAGGCGCCTGCCCAGAGAGCTCGTGCCTCCGTCGCTGCTCGCTGGCTTTTACCCGTGGCTCTGGCGGCGGCGGAGGCTTCCCTACCCCCCTGCGACGGGCCGTCGCAGGCCCGTTCCCCCTTTTTAGGGTGTAAACCTACTAAGAAGAAGAAAGTGGCCGTCCTTGCCGAGCGCGACCATAGAGCTTTACCGTGTGTACAGTGGCCAGGCTGCGGTTGGCGACTTATCCGAGCTGTTTTCACTCGCCGCCGATGAGCCCACCTTCATCGGCGGCGACTTTAACGCCCACCACGAAAGGTGGGGGAGCCGCCAGAACAACCGTGTCGACCGCCATATCGCAACAACGCTGGTGGACCTGCCGACTGTCACTCTGCTCAACACGGGGGAGCCCACTCACGTCCGCGGGGGGGGGGCTGGACCTCTCCCTGGTGTTGCAGCCTCTTGCTGTCGGCGCGACGTGGGCCCTGCATGACAGCCTAGCCAGCGACCACTTTGCCACTATCACCACCCTACCTGTGGCACCGCCTGTGCCTCCGCAGCGGCCGGCAAGCTGGAACTTGAGCAGGGCTGACTGGCCTAGGTACCGCGCGGCGGTTGCCCGTCATCTGGCGACCACCGACAGGCCTGACGACTTAGAGGGGGCGGTGGCGCGCCTGATTGAGATGTTCCGCAGTGCAGCTGACGAGGCCATCCCCACCACCAGACCTGCGAAGCGGAACTTTAAGGACCGGTGGTACTACAATGCGGACATAAAAGAGGCCAACCATCGAGTAAATCAGGCGCGTAAACTCAACAGGCGTCACAACACCGACGCTACGAGGGGCCTCCTCCGGGCGGCCATCCGCCGGGCTAAGGCAACTGCAGAGAGGGTGCAAGAGGAGCACTGGCTATCCTAGTGCGACACCATCGACGCCGGTGTATCCACTGCCGTGCTCTGGCGGAAGCTCCGAGCGGTTGCACGAGGGGCCAGGCCTAGGCCGCCGCTTCACCCGCAGCCTCAAGTCAAGGCCGGGAGACTGCTTACCACCTTTGTCTCCCGGGCTTCGTCTGCCAGGCTGCCTCCGGCCACCAGGGAGCTTCAGAGGGAAGCCTACGCTGCCAGGATCGAGGCATCCACGGCAGTCTGCAAGGAGGACCACGCTGCCGACACGGCCCCTGGAGATGATGCCATACCGTGCACATTCCTCCGGAACGCTGGGGCGGAGATGCAGGACGAAATAACGGCTACTTTTATCAAGTCCTATACTCTCGGTGCCCTTCCCGCGGCATAGAAAACAGCCACCATTGCCCCTATCCCCAAGGGCGAAGATGGCCAACACCGCCCCATCTCCCTTCTCAGCTGCCTGGGGAAGACGATGGAGAGGGTCATCCTCTCTCGCCTCCTCTGGACCATGGGCCCTCTGCACCACCATCTGTTTGCCTTCCGGCAAGGCAAGGGGACACGGGACTGCGTCTCCACCCTCCTTTTAACCATCCTCGATAGGGCGGCGATAGTGGTGTTCCTCGACTTAGAAAAAGCTTTCGAGCTTGCATCGGCGCCTGCCATTCTCTCGATCCTGGTGGACAGAGGTGTACGGGGCCGCCTTTTAGCCTGGATATGGCACTACCTCATGGGTCGACAGGACGCAGTGCGCTATCAGGGCTGTACCTCTGCTGTTGAGCACCTGGAGAACGGTACGCCACAGGGTGGAGTGCTGAGCCCCGTTCTCTTTAACCGGCTAGTCGAGAAACTGGCGGCCCTCCCAACTAGCAGGTATTGCAAAGTGCTGTGCTATGCTGATGACGTGGCCATGGTGGCTACGGGGCCAAATCCTGTGGCCAGCGCTCGCCTGCTCCTCCGCCGTCTCACCCAGGCTTGTGCTTCCCTCGGCCTCGTCGTCAACACGGAAAAGACCAAGGCAATGATGTTCCGGCAGAGGCGTCCTCCCGAGCCTCTCCTGCTTGGCGGCGAGCCGATACCGTGGGTGCCCTCGTACAAGTACCTGGGCATGACCATCGACTTACGGCTTTCATTTGTGCCATACATCGCCTCTCTCAGTGCGAGGGTGAATAGCCGCACCAACATCATGCTCGCCCTGGCACGGACGGAGGGCGGTGCGAGGGGCAGCGTGCTGAGGCAATTTTATGTACAGGCTCCTGTGTGGACTATGGGTCGCCATGCCTCCTCACCGTTAGCCCCGCTGCACTCGAGCCGCTTGAGGTGGCCCAGAACGCGGCACTCCGCCACAGTCTCGGGGCCCCAAGATGGACAAAATGCGTGTGCCTAAGAGCGGAGGCCCGATTGCCCTCCATCTTCACCAGGGTCAACCAGCTCTCCATCAGCCACCTAGTTAAGCTGCTCCGCCTCAGGGGGTCTGAATCACTCCGTGACTCCGTGGGGCAGGCCCTCCTACAAGACCCAGACCTTTTCCGACGAATGTTGTGGGCGGCGGTAGCAGCTGCTAGGCTAAGGCCACATGCCCTGGCGTGTGCCTCCATCATGACGCCTGACGCGCCCCACCCGGCTTTTGTGGCTCCACCACCTTGGGCTCTACGGTCCTTCACCGCCACCATCAAGCCCCTGCCATAAAAAAAGGCCATTCTGTCTGAGGAGAGGCTGGCAAGGGAGGCCGCAGCGAGGGTGGGGGAAGTCTCGCAATTTCGGGCAGCTACTTACTACACCGACGGCTTTGTCGACCACCACACAGGGGCCATCGGTGCAGCGTTTGTCACGGCCTATTATCCTGAAAAAAATACACCATCTTAAACAGGCCAACAACAGACAGTGGTATCACAAGGTCAGGTCTCTTTGTGGACTCGGCAAACATTCACCCTCCTTCCCTAGCACTTAACATTTATCACCTGACCGGGCGGCCGAGGAGATAAATACCCATTTCGCGGGTATCTGTCAAAGCCTCCCAAAACTTGATCTCACCGCCCTCCCCGCTTACCTACCATCCCCCTCCCCACCCCCCTCCGTCCAGGAGGTTGACGTTTTCAATAAATTAAAGTAATTAAGGATGCACAGAGCCACCACGCCCACTGACCTCCCAATCAAAGTCTATAAGGAATTTGCCCCTGAAGTTACCACCCCCATTTGCTCTATAATATATGCTTCACTTGAACAAAACACTTGCCCTAGCGACTGGAAAACTTCCTTTGTCACTCCCATCCCCAAAATTTCCAGCCCACAGTCCCTTAATGACCTAAGGCCAATCGCCATCACACCCATTCCCAGCCTCATTTGTGAAGATTTTATTTTTAACTGGGCTTATGATGATACTAGTAGCCTCATAGACATCCTACAATTTGGCAACATAAAGCACTCCTCCACCACTCATTGCCTGGTCAGCTTTCTAGATTTCATACACAGCCACCTAGACAAACGAGACACCTCCCTTGCCCTTGCTTTTGTCGACTACAGGAAAGCTTTTGACCTTGTAGACCACACTGTTGTCATTGAGTTGGGGCTTCACCCTAATTTAATACCGTGGCTTACTGATTTCCTCAGCGTACGCCAGCAAATAGTTCGCTCCCAGGGCTCGGTCTCCACTCCTCTTCAGCTGACGTGTGGCGTCCCGCAAGGCACCAAAATGGGTCCGCTTTGCTTCTTGGTGCTCATTAACAACGCCCTCATGGACACACTGCATCGCTGGAAATATGTTGACGACAGCACCTTGGGCGTCCCCGTCAACAACAGGGATCCTGACTATGCACCTCTTCAAGCGTCGCTCGACAACCTTCAGACATGGGCGGTTGACAACAGTGCCACTATCAACCACACCAAGACCATGGTGATGCACGTTTGCACGTCCAAGAGAGATGTGCCACCTCCGCTGCTGTCTATTGGCTCACACCACTTCCAGGTCGTCCAGTCCACCAAACTACTAGGCATCACTGTGGACTACCAGCTCAACTGGAAGCTCCACGTCTTCAACACCGTCAGAGCAGCCTCCTACAAGCTGTACATGCTGCGTAGACTCAGGACGCTGGGGGCACCAGCTGCTGAGCTGTGCAGTATTTATTCATCATTCATATTGCCAAAGCTAATGTATGCCTCCCCGGCGTCGTCATCGTCCCTTACACTCACCCAACAACAGCAGCTTGAGAGGGTTCAAAAGAGGGCATTCAGGGTCATTTTAGGCCCTGACTACCGCACCTACGACAATGCCCTGGCCACCCTGAGTCTCCCGAGGCTCTCTGACAGGCACCAGGACGCCATCAGAAAATTCGGAATCTCCCTGCTTCACCATCCTCGCCTTCGCCACCTTCTGCCCCCCGACGCGCCTCCTCCCACCCGCTTCACCAGACACCACAACAAACTCAACCCCTTCAGGGCGCCGCGAACCGACCGTTACAAACGTAGCGCAGTGCCCGCGATGGTGCGGATGATAAACAATGCCCAGTGACAGTCATACCCAAAGGGCCGCGGTGGAGTTTAGCACCTCGCCGCTACCCCTCTAAGTTCCCCTTCACGCCATCCTCCCTCTCCCTTATGTCTCTATTTTTAGCTCTCCCAAACCACCCCCCACCCTCTCTCTTCCTCTAGTGTAGCCTATTTACTATTAGTTTCTTGTATTTTAAATTTAATTTGTGTATTTTCAGCCTGACGGCGGCCTTACATTAATAAACCTATTATTATTAGTATTATTATTAGAGCTCATTCGATTGTCGGATGGCTCATCATCGACGCAGGCGGAGCTTGTTTCCATCAGCTGGGCCCTGAAACACGCTGAGGAGGAGGGCGTTGGGGCTGTCATCCTCCACTGCGATTCGGTACCGGCCATTCAGTCCCTCCTCGCCGAACCCGCTACCGACAACATCTCCCTCCTTACCAGCATCCACGCCCGGATGCAAGGAATGCAGAGGGAGGGGCGGGTAATTCATTTCAGCTGGGTGCCCAGCCATGCCGGCTTTCCAGGGAACGAGGCTGCGGACCAGGCTGCTGCGGAGGCCACACTGCTCCCTGTGGTTAAGCACAGGCTACTCCCCCGGGGCGCAGCTAAGCACGCCTCAGCCGAGAGCAGGAGGGAGCTCGAGGAGGCAGTGGCGGTGGGCTCGCCATCAGCGCATTGGTATTCCACAGCCACTGACTTCGGTCAACGCGAAATACCGCTGCCCCTCCCACGAAGGGCGGAAACCAGCTTCCGCCGCCTGCGTCTTTGCTATAAGTGTGCTTCTACGCTGAATCCCGATGATCCAGTCCCTGTCGCATGCTCGCACTGTGGGGAGGAAGTTCTCCAACCACTCCTCCACTACCTCCTTGGGTGTGACGGCACTCAGTAATTAATTAACAACCTGGAGGGGCTACCGGCCCCTAGCCTTCTCGGGTACCTCAGTGACGCCCAGCTGCTGCGGCTCGTGGAGGAGTGTGCCCCGCCCCGATAGAGAACCTTATGTTCACCTCTTGCAGCTACAGGCTGTCTCTCGAGACCAAGGCCTGTTTCCCGCTGTGGGGGATAAAACCTAAGAAGAAGAAGAAAGTGGCCGTCAGTGGAACGCCAGCACTCCTCGGGCGAGCAGCCGGGTGGCCCTTCTACGGAGGCGAGGTGGACCCGTGGGATAATCCTCGCTTTGGGCCACCCCTCCGCGGTCAAGTCGACCAGTCGGCTGCTCGCACGAGTACCGCTACTGGTGTCTGCTGGGCGCCTGCCCAGAGAGCCCGTGCCTCCGTCGCTGCTCGCCGGCTATTATCCGTGGCTGTGGCGGCGGCGGAGGTGTCCCTACACCAGCCGCACGCCAGCGGCGGGCTCCCCCCTGCGACGGGCCGTCGCAAGACAAAGGCCCGTTCCCCCTATTTAGGGGGTAAATCATTAGAAGAAGAAGAAAGTGGCCGTCGTAAGACAAAGGCCCGTTCCCACTATTTAGGGGGTAAATCCCACGAAGAAGAAGAAAGTGGCGGGTCCATTGGCTTCCCGGACCTGGCACCGTTCACACCTTTTCCCTATCGTCTAGCAACAGCTCTCGCGGGCGAGCGATAGAGCTGCTCTGCTTTTGTCAGGCTGTGAGTCACCTTGTCAGTGCTCCCTGATCACGTGCTACTCACTCCCCTGAGTTGCCAGCCCTCACCACGCACCTTCCACCTCGCGCACGCCGCCTCCCTGCCCCGCGCTGCACACTTCACCCTGCTCCGGGCTCCGCCGTGCCAGTGTACACTGTCTGTGTCACTGGTCACGCGTCGCACGTTACAAGCGACCGCAGCCTTTCCCTGCTGCTCTGTGCTTGAGGATTTTTGTTATTTTGCTTTTTTTGTGCTTGTGCCGTTTAGACTCCGGTGTGGTACGACGCCGAACCCCGAGGGCAGATGCCACGAGGGGGCCCCTTAGGATAAAGGGATGGTTATAGGAAGCTCCGGAGTTCTAGTTACGTCCCCCCAAAACCCGCAAGGGGCAACAGCGGCCCCTACCGAGCCCTTTAGAGGGTGGGAGAGCTGTAGCCCCCAGCTGTTGCAGGTTAGTTGGCTTCTCGTAGGTTAAGGCAGGTTTACACGGTCAAACTGTGCGTCAAACCCGGTTGTCGAACCTGCTTGTCAAACGGTTCGAGGAGGTGTCAGACAGTCAAACATTGTACATCAAACCTCACGTCCTCCATTCAGTGTTGTTTGCGAAGCAAATTTACCACCGCCTCCCTTATGTCTCTTGAGCGGTGGCACTAAGAAAGAAAAAAAAGATCAAAGTGGGTTACCTTATTGGACAAAAATACATCAAGTCATTGAGACAAACACAAGGAAAAGGTGTTTGTGTGGGTATGCGTTTGTGTGAATGTTGTTTGTGTAGGCTAACATTTAAGTGTTGGTGTATGTGTATAACAATGTGTAACGTTGGACAACAAAAGGACATAGACGGACAGTCAAAGGTAAACGAGTACAAGAAAGATAAACATTAAAGACACGACGCGGACAGAGACAAGTACTAACGATGAACATGAAAACACAATTTTAAAGTCTTCTATGCAGTGCACCATTTTCTTATGTGTCACTGAGGGGAAGGAACACGCGATTCGAGCGGTGACTGCTACAGATATCCCCCCCCCCCCCCCCAAGTGACTTCATAGAAGGAACGATATCTTCCTGGTGCGGACTGGTGCAGACGGTGTTGTTTCTGCGACGGAGAGATGGGGCGCCTGGTCTGGGGCCAGCAGGTACGCCGGCTTGACCCTGTCTATAGAGACCGCGTCCTGAGAACCATGTTTGTCGATCGTGACAGTCTTTCTGGTCCGTCTCAGGACGCGGTAGGGTCCTTGGTAGGGCTTCTGCAGGGGCCGCAAAACGGCATCCACGCGCACGAAGACGTGGTTGCAGGTGTCGAGGTCCTGGTTGACGAAGGTGTTCTTCGGGGAAGAGCGAGGCTGCACCGGCTGGAGGCTCCTCATGGCACCTTTGAGGCGGGCGGCAAAGTCCTGGACGCCGCAGGGGGCGGTGTCAGGTGTGGGCGTCAGAAGTTCGCCTGGGAGCCGGAGGTTGGTGCCGTACACTAGCTCAGCCGAAGAGTGGTGCAGGTCTTCCTTCAGGGAGGACCTGATGCCGAGGAGGACCAAGGGAAGAGCCAGGGACCAGTTGTCGCGTTGGGTGGAGGCCATGAGGGAGGATTTCAGCTGCCATTGGAAGCGCTCGACCATGCCGTTAGCCTGCGGGTGATAGCTTGACGTTCTGTAGCGGCGGATGCCGAGGAGGGTCATAACTTTGTTCCACACGTTAGCCTCGAACTGGCCGCCGCGGTCTGAGGTGAGGCTGAGAGGGACGCCGAACCTGGAAACCCTAGTAGCGATGAAGGCGTGGGCGACGGCGTCCGTAGTGATGTCAGCGATGTGGGCGGCCTCGGGCCAGCGTGTGAAACGATCCACGCAGGTGAGGATGTAGCGGTGGCCAGCGGAGGGTGGCAGGGGACCAACAAGGTCGATGTGGACATGGTCGAACCTCTCCGTGACGGGCGTGAAGGTGCTGGGTGGGGAGTGTGTGTCGCGTTACCTTGGAGGCTTGGCAGTCAGTGCAGGTTTTGGTCCACAGTCTGACGTCTTTGTTAATTCCCTCCCAAATGAAGCGGGACTTTATCAGGCGCTGCGAGGCTCGAATGCCAGGATGACAGAGGTCATGAAGCTGACGGAAAGCCTGGTAGCGGTGGCCGTGGAGACGTCAGTGTAGAGAGTGACCTTGGTGCATGGGAGTGTGATTTTCATCACTTTAAGCGCCGGGTTGTCCAGAAGCTTCTCCAGCTCTGCGTCGCCGGACTGATCGGCGGCTATGGCGCCGTAATCAAGTGAAGAGGACGTCACAGCGGTAATGTTGCGTGAGAGGGCGTCAGCTGGAGCGTTGTCCGCACCTTTGATGTACCGGATGTCAGTGGTGAACTGCGAGATGTAGTCCATGTGGCGGAGTTGACGTGGTGTATAAGAGTCTTTGTTCCTCAGGAAGGTTGTAGTGAGGGGCTTGTGGTCGGTGAACACGTGGAAACGCCGGCCTTCAATGAAGTAGCGGAAACGTTTTACAGCCTTGAAGATGGCGAGAAGTTCCCGGTCGTAAGCGCTGTACTTGGCTTCAGACTTAGAGAGCTTACGGGAGAAGAAGGCGATCGGCTTCCAGGCGTTGTCGATGAACTGTTGTAGGACAGCACCAGTCCCAGTGTCGGAGGCGTCTGTTGCTATGGAAGGACAACATGACTGTGTCGCTGAGAGCCTTCTTAGCAGCGAGAAAGGCGGCGTCAGCGTCCGGAGTCCAGGCGAGAGTGACAGACTGGCCACGCTTGCAGGGCTTCACCATGACGTAGAGGGGCTGGAGCATGAGAGAGCAGTGTGGGACGAAGCGGTTGTAGAAGTTAACCATACCCAGGAATTCCTTGAGTTGACGATGAGTGGACGGCTTCGGGAACTGCCGGATGGCTTCAGTCCTCGAGTTGAGTGGAGCGATGCCCTCTGGAGTAACAGTGTGACCAAGGAAGGTGAAGGAAGTAACACCGAGCTCAGACTTGTCCACGTTGATCTGTACTCCGTAGTCTTGCAAGCGGGTGAGGACTTCGTGAAGGTGCTGTTTGTGAGAGGCTTCATCCGGGCTAGCGATGAGTAGATCGTCTATGTAGGCGAAGCAGAAGGTTAAGCCGCGGAGAACTTCGTCGATGAAGCGTTGAAAGGTCTGGGCCGCATTCATGAGTCCAAACGGCATCCTGACGTATTCAAAGAGACCGAAGGGCGTGATGACGGCAGTCTTCGGTATGTCGTCAGGATGGACTGGAATCTGGTGAAAGGCCTTGACGAGGTCCACACGTGAAAAGATGGTGGAACCAGCAAGTTGAGACGAGAATTCCTGGATGTTTGGCACCGGGTATCTGTCCATCTTAGTGCGCAAGTTAAGGGCTCGGTAGTCTCCACAGGGACGTATGTCGCCGTTCTTCTTGGGGACGACGTGGAGGGCTGATGACCAGTTGCTGCTACTGGGTCGTACAATACCTTGACGCAACAGAGACTCGAATTCGGCCTTGGCTTGACGGTAGCGTTCAGGAGCTAAGCGACGGGTCTTGGCGTGTACTGGAGGTCCTGTAGTCTCTATGTGATGCGTAACGTGATGCTTGACGGGCAGGCTGGCTGAATAGGGCTGTGTCAGCGTGGGAAAGGACTTGAGCAGGGCGGCGAACTGGTGGTCCTTGTGAACGACGGCAAGTTGCGAGCTGTCACCTGGTGCTGGTTGAGCACTGGAGAAGATGGAAGTGAGCGGGTCAACCAACCCCCGTCC
>NW_026110558.1:0-100597 GCF_024679095.1 Eriocheir sinensis
GTGGGGTTAGAATCAGGTGTTGAGCGTGTCCGTTATGTTGATTCTCTTTTTCAAGTAACTTAACAGTTTGATGAGAGAAGCCAATCTTACGTGCTTGTTAGCTTGAATCTGTCAACATTGGAGAGTAACACAGCGTAATATGTTGACAATTCATCCATAGCTTATTCAGAATATGCAGTTCTAGGTTCATTAATAAGACTAGGAGGTACGACCGTAGCCGTAGTATTTGTGTTAGTTGCAACATTTTCGTCTAATTTTTCTTCTTAGACTGCACCGCCGTCAGACAATCAGTCGTTGATTTGGCTTTCATCGTATTGTGATCGGATATAGCTATTACATTACCAATGGTATTTCTGATAAAAGATTTCATGGAGTGAATCAAGGAAAAGTTATCAAGGATTTCCTGTAACTTTGAGTACATTTGTATTTGTGTTAGTGTTACAGATGGTACAGTACTGGGACGCGACGTGTTTCACTTGCGGATTTGTGCTTGTCCGACACGAGATTTAAAGACAGACGAACAAGCTAACTCTAAGAAGAGAAGATTAAAACGCAAAAGATATTCAACTGAGACTCAGGTAAATGTCCAGACTAGATAAATGTTATATTTTATTGAGATGAAACATTATTATTATTATACGAATCTTCAAATTTCCTTCTTGTATTTTCAGATCGCAAAAATACCAAAACTAGTTGACCCAGAGCCTCATGTGTCCAACTTAAATGAAGTTTACAACATTAAGGTAAAGATTTAAAAAAAAAATAAGTAGGAGTGGAGATAGCTTCTATACGAGTTGCATTTACATTTTATCTAATCATAATCTCCCATTCTAGGTAGTTGGACGTCAGTTGTACTTGTTCATGATGAAGATCATGCAGTTTTACTCCAGCACCCACCTGAACATTCCTGACGCTCCATGTCAACAAAACGAAAACACGATGGTACACCAAGAGCAGGATGTGCTCATGAGAAACATGTATTCTAATAATCTGAAGAAGCTCAAAGAAAGCTGAAGAACTTGAGAGAAGAAAGCAAAACAGGGAGTGAGCAGAAAAGCATCGAAATTATAGAAATAGAAAGCCCAGAAAACTCAGAAAAAGAAAAACAGGGAAGCCCAGAAAATACAGAAAAAGGAAACACTAAAAAAAAAAAAAAAAACAATCCTATAGATGAACCACTAAACCTAATCAAAGACAACAACCCTATAGAAGAGCCACTAAACCTAATCAAAGATAACAAACCTGTATCATTACGTACGGTGAAAAGAAACAAACCATATCGTCACATTCCATTTGTACATGTCACAAGGGAACCTCGAGAACCTCTTGTTACTCTCAAGAAATTCTGAGTTAAGTAACACATGTATGTAAATAGGGTTTAGCTAAAGTAGGGTCCAATATTTTAAATATATTTTTCGAAACGTTTTTAAAGTGTTATATAATAAATATGTTTGAACAAAGTTAAACGGAAAAGAAACTTGCACATAGTTTGTGCAAGAAACTGGGGTCAGGATATGCAAAGAGTTTGTCACAGGCAGGATCTACACACAGTTTAACCGGAGAAGAACTAGGGTCAGGATTTTACAGAGTTTGTCAGGTGGGTTCAAGATTTGCACAGTTTAACTAGTCCCTGTTAAATTTGTTTCATAACACATGTATATAATTATGATATTTTTAGTTAATAAAAAGTATACTGTTGTTCTGCATCTCAATTCTTCTTCAACTATATCTAGACAATACTGACAGCAAGGAATAATGGTGACTTAAGATCTTCATCAAAGTTTGTAGAAATAAGTCAGTATCGTGCACAGAAACACATTCAGTATAGACGACATTTACGCTATCACGTTCTTAACCTTCTAAGAAGGCCCGGGTGAATATGTGTTTTAGTCTTGAAGCGATATTCAGATCAATTGTAAATTATGCATTACATGTAGCGTGTCCACACTGAGATCTTTCAAATCAACTGCAAGAACTAAAAGTTAATTCGAACTACAACTACAAGTCACGGACACACTTTGACATTTAATTTACTTAATTGGAGTGTTAACGAATCGGAAGCTTCGAAAGACAAAGACACACATTCACCTCACTTAAGGTTAGACAACATTCAGTACGAACTAAATTCAGAATTGGAAGCTTCGCAAGACAAAGACACACATTCACCTCAATCAAGGTTAGACCACATTTAGTAAGAATTAAATTCAGAATCGGAAGCATCGGAAGATAAAAAACACATTCACCTCACACAAGGTTAGATTACATTTAGTACGAACTAAATTAGAATTGAAGCTTCTGCAAGACAAAGACATATTCACCTCAATCAAGGTTAGACCATTTAGTACGAACTAAATTCAGAATCGAAGCATCGGAAGAGAAAACACACATTCACCTCATTCAAGGTTAGACAACATTCAGTACGAACTAAATTAGAATTGAAGCTTGCAAGACAAAGACACACATTCACCTCATACAAGGTTAGACGACATTCAGTACGAACTAGATTCAGAATCGGAAGCTTCAGAAGACAAAGACACGCATTCACCTCACGCAAGGTTAGACGACATTCAGTACGAACTAGATTCAGAATCGGAAGCTTCAGAAGACAAAGACACGCATTCACCTCACACAAGGTTAGACGACATTCAGTACGAACTTTAAAGTCAGAATTGTAAGTCAGTGTGTTACTGGTTTGCATACCTCATGTGTACATCTCTCTATGTAGATCCTAACTCCACTCTGTGGTTAACATAATACTTCGCAAGACAGACACATATTCACCTCAATCAAGGTTAGACGACATTTAGTACGAACTAAATTCAGAATCGTGACATTTTCAGAATCGAAAGCATCGGAAGATAAAAACACATTCACCTCACATTAAGGTTAAACTACATTTAGTACGAACTAAATTCAGAATTGAAGCTTCTGCAAGACAAAGACACACATTCACCTCCTACAAGGTTAGACTACATTCAGTATCACCTCACATAAGGTTAGACGACGACATTCAGTACGAACTAAATTCAGAATCGGAGGCATCGGAATACAAAACACACATTCACCTCACACATTCAGAATTGGAAGCCTCAAAACAAATACACACATTCACCTCACACAAGGTTAGACGACATTCAGTACGAACTAGATTTAGAATTGAAGCTTCGCAAAACAAATACACACATTCACCTCACACAAGGTTAAACAAAATCGGAAGTTCCGGAAGATTAGGACACATTCAATTCGATCGAGGTAAGATGATATTGGCACTCTTTGTATACACCCATGTAAATCCGAACCCAACTCTGTTTAGTTCGTATCCATTCAATTCGATCGAGGTAAGATGATATTGGCAGTACACCCCATGTAAATCCGGACCTGACTTGTTTAGATCGTGTATCCACACACATTCAATTCGATCGAGGTAAGATGATATTGGCACCCTGTGTACACCCCATGTAAATCCGGACCCGACTCTGTTTAGATCGTATCCACACATTCAATTCGATCGAGGTAAGATAATATTGGCACTCTTGTGTACACCCCCATGTAAATCCGGACCTGGTTCTGTTTAGTTCGTGTATCCCTCACCCACATGTTATGAAATTTATGCACAAGTCAGTGAAGATGTCTTGCACGGAGACGTAAAATAATGGACCCCACTTTTTGACAATAAGATATTTATAATTTGTACATGTAAATATAAATGAATGTTGTCTAAACTTTATTGAGGTGTTTTTCTCTTGTGATGCAATTATACTATGTAACAGTATTGTTAAAATTGAAGTCTGAAGACTAAAACACATTCACCTCGTTTAAGGTTAGACGATATTTGAATGTCATCTAAACTCCATTAAGGTGAATGTGTGTTTTTCCCTTGAAATGCATCCAATTCTTAATTTGAGTGTTAACATAATCGGTAGCTCCGGAAGACTAAAACACACATTCACTTGAAAGTTAAAACACACATTCACCTCGGTTAAGGTTAGACGACATTTGAATGTCATCTAAACTCCATTAAGGTGAATGTGTTTTTTGTCTTGAGATGCATCCAATTTAATATGAATTTTCACCTGGTGACATTTATGATTTATCCATTTAATTATCACCAAAAATTTATGGAAGTAAGAACGAACAGAATCGGAAGCCTGAAGACTAAAACACACATTCACTTCGGTTAAGGTTAGATGACATTGGAATGTCGTCTAAACTCCATTAAGGTGAATGTGTGTTTTTCTCTTGAGATGCATCCAATTCTTAATATGAATTTTTCACCTGGTGACATGTTGATCGTTGACGGTTATGTGACATGTTGATCGTTGACGGTTATCGTTCGTTTCTTACTTCCATAATTTTTTTGGTGATAATTAATTTAGGTGGATAATTAATTTACTACAAACCTCCTATTTTATACCATTGTAAATTGTATTTTATTTAGATATTAGGCACGTGTCTCTATTGAATTTACTATGTAAAAACACATTAGGAAGATGCTGCAAAGATCGGAGACTGTCTTGATAAACAACCCCATGACGATGCAGCCCTCGCCCTAGCTAAGACACTCATGTTCACCTACAACGGCATGGGTGTGAACCCGTCAACCATGGTGGGCACGTGGCGTCGGTTAGGTGTGCCTACCTTAACCAGCAGCAGCAGCAGCAGCAGCAGCAGCAACTCTCGCATTAACTGCTGCACCTGTTCTCAGTGTAAAACTAAGAAAACTGTAGATGTGTTGACAGATAGTGCAAGAGATAAACTTTTTAATTAAGTTATCGAATTACAAAGAGTAATAGACTTACTACAGTGCGTGTAAAGTTGTGTGTGTGTGTGTATGTGTGTGTTGTTGGGCCTCTTCTTTTATTGCAACATTGCAACACTTACACTTTAAGGATGATTTGAAAAATAAATATTTTGTCAATTATTTTTTATTGTTTACCCTTACATATTTCTCTTCCTTATCTATCTCTTCTTCTTATTTCATAACAGTCATGGTTAATACTAAAATTTCATCTACGTATCCCACGTTTTGTGTATCAAAGATTTATGTGGCGTGACTGTTAGAAACCAATGTTCCAGTCTTGGAAACTTTATAGGTAGAACCTTGTCCGTTCAAGTAAATGAAGTACGCCGTTGAAAAAAGACTTTCAAACAGAATCGGAAGCTCCGGAAGACTAAAACACATATTCACCTCAGTTAAGGTTAGACAACATTTGAATATCGTCTAAGGTTAGATGACATTTGAATGTCGTCTAAACTCCATTAAGGTGAATGTGTGTTTTTCTCTTGAGATGCATCCAATTCTTAACTTGAGTGTTAACAGAATCGGAAGCTCCGGAAGACTAAAACACACATTCACCTCGGTTAAGGTTAGATGCCATTTGAATGTCGTCTAAACTCTATTAAGGTTGAGCATTGCATGTGTTTAATTTTTGCTCTTTATCTTGTAATATATTCTTTAAATAACTTTGTTCATTTCTTAAACTTTGAATTATTTTGTCCTTTTCTTCAATCTTTAATTTTTCTTTTTTGATTATTTCATCATATTCTGATATTTGTTTCTCATGTTCTGATATTTTTTTCTCATATTCTGATATTTTTCTCTCATATTCTGTTGTTTTGACATTCAAATCCAATAAAGACATTTTACTAGTTTCTTTAAGTGACTCTAATTGACTATGTATTTCATCTCTTTCCATTTTGATTTTTTCTTGCTTACTCATACAAATTCGAAAAGATTCTTTTCTTTGCAAGTATTTCCTTATTTTTAAGAGCAGATTGCAATTCTTTTTCATTTTGGTTTTGATTCAGAAGAACGTGGACGCTTGTCTGATGCGTATACCCGAAACGTTAGATTCTTTCAATCCTTTGTTTCTTGACGATGAAGTTTGGTTAATTGAATGTCAAACGACAGACTGCAAGTGTCACACGTTAAAGCAGATGAACTTAACTTCTCAGTCACCCACTGAACTTATCGTTTTATTTTTAATGTGTATGAATCACCGTCGATTTTTGAAAAACGGTCTGTATCGTCGTCAGGTGAACCCAGTGCGCTCGGATGTGATCCGCTTTCCGTTGAAAGACGTCCTAGGCAGGTTCAAGGAATCTGAATTACAGTTAGAGGATCGCGGTATGATCATCATGATATACTGCTTTCTCTTTTTCTCAAGATACACTAACAGGTCTGCCGATCCGATTAATTTGATAATCTACGTGCTTATCATTCGTTTTCTCTACAAGTCGGCCGAGTTAATGTTCTATCCGTTTGAAAACGCTGCCTCACAATCCGATGAGGGTGCATTCTCAGCATATGTGACGGGTTACCTCCCCGTGGTCATAATGTTCGCGCCCTTCACGACCGAGTGTGCCTTCAGAGCTTGGAGAGTCGAACAGAACGATGGTAACAACAGCAGTATCATACCCATCCTATCCTTGATTGATCATACGTACTTCAAAAAATATTCTTGGCAATCTTTAAACGAGATGGAAGCTAGATTGAAATCAAAATTGAACCTGCTTTCCAGTGGAAGTAGATTGTGTAACAAAGGAGGCAAAGGTGGAGGAGTAGGGTTGAGTAATTTGAGGTCAGTACGTAACCACGAGAAATATATACCATATGGCGGTGCACAGATGGACGGTTCAAGAGTGGAGAGATGTCCGACCAAACGAATTGTAACGCGCATGGGTAACATGAAAGTACCGTGCAACGCTTTTGAAATTCTCTCCGAATTTCCTAAACTCGAAATACTGGGACCGAATGGGATTGGTAGTCAATCGCTGTTGAACGAAGCAACTTTTGGACAAGGAATTAATAGAGTTGACAATGGTAGGTTCTTGGGTTACGTGACATGCTACATTGACAAAATGGTTAACATCTATCCTCCTGCCACCTTGCAGAACGAATTTGATTTGATTGTTAAGATCGTCGAGAGGTTTCTTTTTGAAGCTAATCATAAAGTGTTAGCGAGAGATATGGTTACACAAGTAGGAAAAAATTACATCAACGGTTTGATTTCACAGCATCTCGATTTAGAAACGAGAAAATTTGGTGGATGGTGTTAAAACCTGCTGTGCCCATTCTCACAGGATCTTCTGATGAAACTTCAACAGCAGCAGCAACATCATTAGATAATTTGGATACTGTCTCTGACCTTCCGTTACGAGTAACGGCGGTGGCGTCTCCACAACAACACCAAGAACAAGTCATCTAACAACATTCATCCATTTTGAATTTAAAATTCGATAAATTAGAATTGTCTAAGTCAGTTCGTCGAAATAGTTTTTTGAAGAATTACATTCAGGTTGTAAGAAATTTTAAATTGGGTATTCTACCTGCTGACATATCCAGAGAAATAGAAATCGTTTCTTTGAATGACTCGAATGTAGCTTGCGTCGTGACACCATTAGGTCTTCATGTCGCATTGGTGGCTAGTAAACTTATAGTTTACCCGCGTCAGTACCAATTCGAAAACGTGTTCTGTTCGGAGGGAAAACAACATAGCCTTGTTTTTAATCCTAGTACGTCCAAGTGGAGTAGCGGGTGTAGCATCAACTTTAACATCTTTAAAATCCATGACGTTACTTGCATCGCATTTTGTTTTAACTATAAAAACTAAATTCAGAATCGGAAGTATCGGAAAACAAAAACACACATTCACTTCAATCAAAGGTAGACGACATTCAGTACGAACTAAAAATCAGAATCGCAGCTTCGGAAGACAAAGACACACATTCACCTCACACAAGGTTAGACGACATTCAGTACGAACTAAATTCAGAATCGGAAGCTTCGGAAGACAAAGACACACATTCAACTCACACAAGGTTAGACGACATTCAGTACGAACTAAATTCAGAATCGGAAGCTTCGGAAGACAAAGACACTAATGTCTAATCGCATTGAATGTCAACTAAACTGTATTGAGGTGAATGTAGCCTTGTCTATGGAGTGTCCAATTCTGACTCGACAGTTGTGAGTGTGTCTGTGCATATTATGACGTTACTTATATCGCATTTTGTTTTAACTATAAAAATGAAATTCAGAATCGGAAGTATCGGAAGACAAAGACACACATTCACTTCAATTAAAGGTAGACGACATTCAATACACAATGTCTAATCGCACTGAATGTCAACTAAACTGTATTGAGGTGAATGTGTAACCTTGTCTTATGGAGTGTCCAATTCTGACTCTACAGTTGTGAGTGTGTCTGTGCATATTATGACGTTACTTATATCGCATTTTGTTTTAACTATAAAAATTAAATTCAGAATCGGAAGTATCGGAAGACAAAGACACACATTCACTTCAATCAAAGGTAGACGACATTCAGTACGAACTAAATTCAGAATCGGAAGCTTCGGAAGACAAAGATACACATTCAACTCACACAAGGTTAGACGACATTCAGTACGAACTAAATTCAGAATTGGAAGCTTCGGAAGACAAAGACACACATTCAACTCACACAAGGTTAGACGACATTCATTACGAACTAAATTCAGAATCGGAAGCTTCGGAAAATAAAGACACACATTCAACTCACACAAGGTTAGACGACATTCAGTACGAACTAAATTCAGAATCGGAAGCTTCAGAATATAAAGACACACAATACATTGCAGATGGACGCTGTCATGAAGGTGACTCTACCCAACACTCTATTGAATGGCGGGGTAGAGATTATCATAACAGATCCGAGTGCGGCAGCGGCAGCACTTCGTCGTAAACGCAAAGCCGCCGCCGCTGTTGCTCTCGCCACACCCTCTTCTAAATTTAACAATGAGACGAACACAATCATTGAATACGTCATGCCGAGAGGGTTAGCCATGAATTTAAAAATAACCGATAATCCTCACGGATTCATCGATTTACTCAACAACAATGATCTCCTTGCATTTCTTAATTTTCGTAAAAACACGACTCTTCCAATCAATAACAACAAACCTATCATTGACGATTTTAAAGTTCATGCCACGTTAAATAATAATTTATTCCAAACCAATGAAAATCTTCAAAAATATGAAATTAATATCAATTTCATTAAACAAGGTTATTTACATGTGCATGAAATCGACAATTCAGAAGTAGTGTTTTCAGAATCAATAATGTCTGTGAAAAATCTTGAAGAGGCATGGAACATGAAACTAAAAACAGAGACATATTAACAAAACAATGACTGAATTGCGCTATTTAAATTGGTCTCACGTGTTGGGTGTGTTCAGCATTTTAATGTTAATCGTTCTACTGGTTGCTTTGACCATACGTCATACATTTCGAATGAAATTATACAACAAGCAAAGCGAACAACATTTCAATTCAAAGTTTCTACCGGTGTCATTCTTGGAGCCAAAGACGGGAAGAGTCAGAGATATGTGGTTATCCCCCAATGTATATGTGGTGTTCGATGGTTTTGTGAAACAATGTCAACGTTTTCGTCACGGCTGGTGTACAGACACTCCAGGCTGGACGCAGTTTGCCTACTTCTGCTTGCTAACGCTTACAACCGTTTGAGAGATGCATCAGATGTACAACAATCAATCACCGTCCCATCTTTGTTGGCGAAGAGTATAGAAGACGTTGTGACTTCTATCTGTTGTTTCTGAAAACAAATGGAATAAAGCAAGTAAAGAAGATCTCGACGAACTACAATTATTAGGTATACCTGACAGACCTGTCTTGTCTCTAACTCAACCCATATCTCTTCTGGTTGAAGAATAAATCAAACTCTACTGGTTGAAGAATTACTCACCTCTGTATTCAAATAAAGTAGATGAAAGATTAAAGGCTTTTTTTATATTTCTAAACTCTATAATCCCATTTTCTACCCTCAGTCAACCTTTCAATTTTTAGGTGATGTAGGACCCATATGAGACAAAATTGACAAATTTTAGACCCCACTTAAGCTACTGTGAGCTTACGAAACGATCATGAATGCCGACGATTCGCGTTCAACCGAAAACTTTATTAATTGTAGCGAATTCTCTAGTAACGACACAGCTTCTAAAATCAATTTGAAAGAAACTCAAAATGAAAACATAAGGTTTTCGCGTTGGAATGATGAAGCAGATCTCACTGTTGATGAGAGGGTAACATTTCTAATGTCTCTGGAAGCCACTAACAGAGAGACTTTTACTTTTACCAGAGTGTTAATGTCTTGTATTGTGTTCAGGTTGTGCATTGAAAATTGGGAAATTTATGCACTCAATGGGACGAATGGAGACGACGCCAAGAGACTACTCCCGTTCATCACGAGTCTCTACATTGTCAGTCGGTCTTGGAAATCTTCAGCAGTATTACCCACATCCAATTCCTATTTCTCAAGATGTGAGAGGGAAGGACGTTTCTTTGATATTGAAGAAGACACTACCTTTTTCTACACTTACACAGCTTACATGCTGGGGATGTTGGGTACTAACGATGAATTTTATGAAAACATCATGTCCACCATAACAGAAGGATTTGATTTCAATGGTTTCGATACACGGAATTGGAACGAGTTTATCGAAAAACACTTCATCTCCTTTCTATTGGGTCGAAGAGCTTCTCGCTTCTAGACCTGCTGCTTTCATCAAACGATTATTGACGGAAGATAAGAGCGATTGTATCCAACGTCTATGTAACATTGTCTTCATGAAGTCTATCAACTCGGATTCCATCACTATTGACGATTTGATTTCAAGTTGTGTTGACCATCCCAATGATCTACCTCGCGTAGGGTTAACGGATTACGCTCAGAGAAGTGCCTTCGGGCGAAGTGTCGTCAAAGAAGCTTGTGTATACCCCTATGTAGATCCGGACCCCACCCTGTCGATACCTTGTGTATACCCCTATGTAGATCCGGACCCCACTCTGTCGATACCTTGTGTAGACCCCTCTGTAGATCCGGACCCCACCCTGTCGATACCTTGTGTATACCCCTATGTAGATCCGGACCCCACCCTGTCGATACCTTGTGTATACCCCTATGTAGATCCGGACCCCACCCTGTCGATACCTTGTGTATACACTTTGTTTACCTCACATGCCATGTAGTTTAGTTCGTGTATCCCTCATCCACATGTTGCGAAATTAAAGCATAAGTCATTGCTTTTGTCTTGCACGGAGACGTAAAATACCGGACCCCACTTTTTGGCTATTAAGACATGTTAGTTATAAATATATATTTTATTGAATCAAAGTTTTAATTCTGCTAACACAGCTTGTAGGTGTGCACCATAACCTTCGATGTCGTCATACAAGAACCTTGCGAACACAGAAGAGAACGGAATAGCAGCCGTGAAGATATTTTCATACATAGTTTCTTTGAGTGAATTATTGGTGAGATACGTGTTGAGTTTATAGGCTTTGATAATGTTAAGTAGATTTCTTATCAAATTGTGTCTGATGTCTTTAAGGTTTGATCTGGTCTTTGAACATCGGACAGATGTGAGATCAAGCCATCCCCGTCTATGTACACCCCTGTGGCATTGCTCTCGAGTATAACTTTAGTGCTTACATTCTCTAAATTTTTTTTGGGATTGACAGCCACGTGTATACTATCAACCATCATTTTAATTATTTCTTTACAAAGATCGGCAATAATTTCAAATTCTTTTTCGCTTACCACTACCATTAAACGACTTATTATACATTTCATAATATTTTCAAAATCGTTTTTGAGAAAAGATAGGATATCCGAAATCGGAAGATCCTTCGGTCCTTTACTGGTAAAGTCGATCGCTGCTGCTGCTGCTTCATTGTTGTTTACTAGTTTCCTTTCCTGATTAAAAAAGTTTTGAACGCTGTTCACACCAATTTCGTGTTTCTTGCAGGTGATTATCACCCTCGTGTTATTATTAGACTACGTCACATTGTTATTACGTCACTACTATATGTGCAATTAACACCCTCGTGTTTTTGCAGGTGATTATCACCCTCGTGTTATTATTAGACTACGTCACAGTATTGTTACATCACTACTATTTTTGCTAGAGACTACGTCACAGTGTTCAAGAATACGTGAGGATCATTAGTAAGAACAGACATGTCAGTTTTTTCTAAAATATTTCTAATTTGTGCCAAGTCTAAATACGGTAAACGAACTTTCTCAATTTCACTCTTCAATGCATCTAAAGTGTTATCGACATCCGTTTTCTGAAGAAAATGTGCAATGTTAAGGAACACATTAATAAGTGAGACGGCTTGACCTACTGAATATATGATGACTCTCCAGAGGAGAACTTGCCGCTACTTTGGGTGAAGATGGTGAGCAGCTATTACTTCTCGTCATCGATTGTCGTCGATTCTGAATAACAACAGGACTAGATCGAAAATCCACCAACCTTGGCGAACATCTCGGTAGCGATTGTCGTCCGTTCTGAACAACAACAGGACTAGGTCGAGACGCCAAGAGAAGAGATCCGTAAGCATGCAAGAAAGAATTAGCTGATTCGTTTAACTTAACATCATTACTATTCTCACTTAATTTGAGCACTTTTTAGTTTTAACATGCTTGAGAAATACTGTTGAAAAAGAGTAATGATTTGTTCTGGGTCGGTGACATCTTTACGACCAGAAACGCAAATCCAATCATTAACACAATCGTTCATCAACACGGATGAGGACAACTCAGGATAGAGACGCATGATGTGACGAGCGTGACACACTTTCATCCAAGCCGCAATCATTCGTTCTCCGATTTCCACATTGATGTTTTTATTAACAGTAGTGAAGTCAGTTTCGAGATTGAAGACTAACATTCTATTATACATAGCCTTGTCCACAAAAACTTTAACAAGAAAGAGTTGCTGATTAACACTGGTGTCGCAGTTATACTGCAAGTGACCGGACGACTGTGTAATCCTCGCACTGGTACAACAGATCCGCTTGAGGCGACTAACTTTAACATGTTAGAGTTGTACTGTCCGGGTAACATGTCTCTGGTCATGGGTGTTTCTGAAAACATAGTGCATGTAATGATGTTAGCATCCGAAGCTGTATTTGAAGATAAATATTTCACCGTCGAGATTTTGATCGTACAACTCTAACGCGTGGTATAGAGTCGACAGTTGGTCGTTCAACACTCTCTCACGAAGGTGTCGCCGAGTAAGGGCAATCATCACCGACTTCAATTGTCTCAAGTACGGATTCATCCTTTTCTTGTCGTTGCGGTTGTCTTGATGCTGCTGATGTGGTTGTTGCTGTTGATGTTGATTCAAGAGATCCACCTCGAGCGGATCAAAATCACTATATACAACGTCGACAAAACTGTCGTAATTTAACGACGCAAGACTCCTATCGTGTTTCTGCAACCTAGAACACAAAGAAACTAAATTTGAATTGGTTAGCGATCCAGTAGAGAGAATCGCCATAGAACGCAGCTGTTGTAAGTATATCTTGCGTGCGGTCTGAATCTTCTTCATCATCCAGATGACTATTGTAACTCTGTTGACAGTGAGAACAACCGAGAACCTGACCTTTGTGATTCACCTGATTGTTATAACAATGTTTTCGTATTTCTGGTTGTGACGATATACATTGTTTTAAAGTTTTATAATAATAATTCAATTCCTTCAACGTAGCAGAAGCAACTGACTTAAAGCTACTGTCGTTGTTGTTGTCCTTTTCCATCCTGAATGAGCGATTCAATAACAGAAAGCACAGAAGAAGCCCTTTTAAATGAGCCGGTTAGCAATGACACCATAGAAGAAAGCTCGAATGTTGAAAATAATTCGATACAAATGGAAATGGAAGAAAGCCTAAATGATCCAGCATCACCACCACCGCTACCTTTGCAACCAATGCCACCGCTACCACCGCCACCATCACCACCACCGCTACCTTTGCAACCAATGCCACCGCCACCACCACTATCACCGCTACCACCACCACCACCACTTTCACCACCAGGAGAGCCTACACCTGCAGCATTAGATCCTACATCAATGATTGTGGTAGATACAATACCAGGATATCAAACACCAGAAGAGCCTGCACCAATGATTGTGGGAGATGCAGAGGTAGCAATGATTGTGGGAGATGCAGAGGTAGCAATGATTGTGGGAGATGCAGAGGTAGATAGTGCACCAGAAGATCCCCCACGAGAGGAGCCTCCTCCACCACCACCACTATCAAAATGGAAATTGAACAACCCAAATCATTGGAGGATAGAATAAAATTGTTGCGTCCGAGTTTTAAAGCTAACCCTAAATTGATAACAGACAACGTCGATGTGATAGGTGCTTCTATCGAATACAACCGAGCTGGAAATTATTTTATGTACGAAAGTGATGTTCTTACTCAGGAGAACTTAATCAGTGAAAATGATAAACGCATCTCTAGTTTATACTCTACAACCTTAATTTAAAAAAATGCTAAGTTAAATAAAACTCCGTCTATAAACGAAGACAATGGTAACCTGAATAACCTCAGTTGTGTCTTAGGTTCTTACCCAGCGGTGGAGTTACTCACAATCTTGGTAGATGACACTAGCAGAAGGAAAGACATGGGAAAACTCATGAAGTATGGGATTGACTCTGTATCTTGGATTTAAAAAAATATGATATCGGTTCATAACGTAATGCATTCTTTTGTGGTTTCGTTATTGGAAATGATGAAATCTAAATTTAATCCGATGTATCGGTTAGAAACGCTTGAACCAAACAATGTACTCGATCTCTTCTTTGGAAAGGATACTAAAATTTTTTTTACCACTAATGCAATATTGATGTATGATTATTTATCTCAAATCAAATTAAATTTAAATAAGAGTTTCCACACTAACGAGAATGCAACCTTTTCGACTCTGTATTTGTTTTACATTCTGTATAAGAACTTTTTAAAATCGAAGGGATGGAATATCGATGTGTTGTTGCTCTGTCCTAGTGTCTTTTCAATGGTAAAGGCTAACGTTTGCAGATTAACTCTCCAATTTTATCTTGGAATGCAATCTGAATTTGTGCAGTTTTTTTAATACATCGGATGCAGCAGCTTTGGAAAGTTACAAACCTGAAGTATACAATGCATCGAAGATTGTTTACGACTCTATGTTGGGTGACTACATTCCCGAAGAAACCGTGTTGAACTATGATAATATTTTCAATATTAATTGTAACTCGAAGAAACCGTGTTAAACTATGATGATATTTTCAACATTAAATGTAACATAAGCTGTAAGGAAAATAAAAATAACACTAGAATATAGTATGATTTTATTAGACAAATACCAATTACATCAAAACCTGTAGAAGTTGCCCTGGATGTTGTTGGTAGTAGACATATTCGTCAATATTTCTCTTTGAGGAAAAAGGAAGGTCTTTGAATCCATCTGAAGCACTCACGACAATATTTAAAAAAAACAGGAGGTGTTTTTTCAACGATCTTCATGTACCTGTTGACATGATCTACTTTGACATCAACATCTAGCCTTATTAAAAACAAAAGAAACAATATCATCAAACCAAAGAGAAACACCAGACTCAAAGCTCGTCGTTCAGAAAGAACATGTGTCTCTTTAAAATCACCGCAGGTGAAGGGTGTGGTTCCGTCCCGTGTCCTGTCCATTTGATCTCAAAGAGATATTTGATCAAAGATAACGTCGGATCTTCTCCTACAATGTATATGTCCTTCAGCGATAAAAATTTTCTTCGGCCATAAGACTGTTGGATTTTAAAGATGTTAAAGTTGATGCTACACCCGCTACTCCACTTGGACGTACTAGGACTAAAAACAAGGCTATGTTGTTTTCCCTCCGAACAGAACACGTTTTCGAATTGGTACTGACGCGGGTAAACTATAAGTTTACTAGCCACCAATGCGACATGAAGACCTAATGGTGTCACGACGCAAGCTACATTCGAGTCATTCAAAGAAACGATTTCTATTTCTCTGGATATGTCAGCAGGTAGAATACCCAATTTAAAATCTCTTACAACCTGAATGTAATTCTTCAAAAAACTATTTCGACGAACTGACTTAGACAATTCTAATTTATCGAATTTTAAATTCAAAAATGGATGAATGTTGTTAGATAACTTGTTCTCGGTGTTGTTGTGGACATGTTTTCTATTAGAAAACATGAGTACAAATATAACCACCGAATTTTTAGGTTTTAGATTTATTAAGATGAAGATACCTAATAAAATGGGCATTTACTACTTTCCACCTTGGATGAAACTCATCAAGAGTGTACAAAGTGAACCCCCATCCCTATTTTATAGAATAATAAAATCATTGATTTAATTTTTTGTATATATACCCAATATTCCTTCCTTTTTTATTATCCTTGTATCCCGTTATCACAATTACATCCAAATAAAACTTCATTTATTCCGTTCTTACCTAACACAGGAAGTACCCTATTGGATGGAAATATGTCACAATGGAACACATTCGAAGAAATGATAAAACTTTTATTAATGAAACTAAAAATATGATTTCTAGTGCTGACAGAAAAATATAATTTTAAGGAGGCAGGTAAATTAACCTTAACAAACTGATGGAAATCAACAAGACTGGTCCTCTTCTTATTAGTAGACACATGAAGAATTGTAACATAAGGAGAATTACAAATTTGTCTGATACTTTCATTTCCAAGTTCTAGAAGGGTTGATTCTAAATTCTCACATGGTTGACAACTGAAGTGAAAATAACGCAGACGGATATTATAATCGTAGTTCTTTAACTTGTCCACAACACCCCACCCCACTGCTGCTAATCTGTAGCCTCCCTCCCTCCTCCTCCTCCTAGTTTGAGCCACCCTACCACCCACACACCCCTCCCTCTTGTTTTCCAAGTGGGGTCCAGATCTGCAGGGGGGTCATGACATATAGTGATTCGTAATCCGTCAGAAATTAATTTTGCCAAGATAATGGTGATAGTGTGTTTGTGACAGCTTTGTAGGTGGTGGTTTAGGTTGGTGGTGGTGGTTAGGTTAGGTGGTGGTGGTGGTTTAGGTGGTGACTCACTCACCACACCCGCCTTAAGCCTCCTACTACTACTACTACTAAGCCGCCGCCACGACCACCCACCCACCCACCCCCACACACACCCCGGTTTAGTTCCGCAATAATTTCAACAATGTATATAAAATGCAAATATATCAGGTAAATCTGGACCCAGTTTAGCAGGGCCACCCACCCACACCCACCACACACACCCACACCGTACTACTAATGGTGACGTAGTATCTCTTATCAACACATGCTAAATCACAGGTGTTTTCTAAAGACCACAATCCATCATAAAGATGTTGATCCTCAACAGCTATACAATGTTTTAACATCACCATGTTGTATACACACATTTCTCGATATCTAGTGTCTAGAATAATACTCTCATCTGCTTGGAGCACCACATCCAATCCCGGTCCCACATATTGCAACTCGTAACAGAAATGCTCAGGACAGACACGTTCGACACCAACAACGCTCTGTATGCATTCTTTCAACCGCAATCCGACGCTTACCTCTGTCAGGTATTCGATGAATTTATCTGCACTGTCTAGGAACTTGTACACCTTACCCAAAGTAGGTATGAAATAAACACCCAATTTGACGCGTAATATGTACTCTTCTCTATAGACCACGCTAACACTAGCGTTGTTGTCCGTTTTCACATAGTGTCAGTTTTTCTCATATTTGTCACACAAGAGCTCCACTTCTCTTAAGAGCGTTGACTGCTTGCTTTTTAATTTATGTAATGATTCTGCTTTCAAGTGTATTACGATTTCGATCAGTATTCAGGTGCTGTGTTAGTATCAGCGGTTATGTCCATCTTAGCTCAGGTTGAAGCCGGTCAACGATCAGACCGCAACATCCTTAGGAGTTTAAAAGCTAGTGATGTTGAAAATCAAATCTTATCCAGGATGAAAAAACAAGGTTGTCCAACGATTAAATTACATTTTGTCTTCGGCATAGGTAACACCAACGTGTGTTACGGTTTCTCGAGAGCCGATTCAAACGTTAGTGACGTGTCGGCTTTTGTGGTTGCAGCGGACAAGGACGCTGAACACTTGTCAGCACATCATGTCGTGCTTCACACAGGTCCGACATCCACATTTAAAACGACTCACACAAATCACAAGCAAGTAACGACACACACCGTAACCATTCCGTCGTTTGACCGGAAAGCAATCACCGAGACGACGTCTGATATAACTAGCGCTACATTGACAGTGCAGAAAATCGGAATTCGTTGCAAGGATGCAGACACACTTGACACTATGCTTGCTGCTGTTAAATCTAACTTGGTGACTTTCTTATTACATTTGGTTATTAATGGAAGTCATGTATAACCAAGTGCACTTGAAAGAGTAAGACATTATTTTGTACATTTAAAAAAAAAAAGGTTAACAATAAAAGTGTAGACTTAGCTTTGGTTTTAAACACCCGAAATGAGTAACACTGATTGAGTTATACATTGTAAGCTTCCTAAGATAAAACACACATTCACCTCAATAGAGTTAAGACGATATTGTAAGTTCACAAGACAAAAGCTTAAATAACATTCACCAGGACTCACAAAGTATAAGAGTGCAAATGTCATCTAACCTCGATCGAGGTGAATGTGTGTATTAATCTTTCGGAGCTTCTGATTCTGTTAACACTCCAATTAAGAATTGGATGCATCACAACAGAAAACACACATTAGCCTTAAGGAATCGAAGTGAATGTGTGTTTTAGTCTTCCGAGCTTGATTTTGACAATACTGTTACATAGTATGTAATAGTTGCTTAACACTCAAATTAAGAATTGGATGCATCACAACAGACAAACACACATTCACCTTAATGGAGTTTAGACGACATTCAAATGTCATCTAACCTTAACCGAGATTTAGTCTTCCAGAGCTTCCGATTCTGTTAATACTCGTATTAAGAATTGGATGCATCACAACAGACAAACACACATTCACCTTAATGGAGTTTAGACGACATTCAAATGTCATCTAACCTTAACCGAGGTGAATGTGTGTTTTAGTCCTCCAGAGCATCCGATTCTGTTAACACTCGTATTAAGAATTTGATGCATCACAACAGACAAACACACATTCACCTTAATGGAGTTTAGATTCTCATTGAATGTCGTCTCAACTCCATTGAGGTGAATGTGTGACTTTGTACTATGTAGCGTCCAATTCTATCTTTGATAGACATCAGAATCGGACGCTCAGTAAGTCAAATACACACATTCACCTTAACAGAGTTTAGAATGTCGTCTCAACTCCATTGAGGTGAATGTATGACTTTGTACTATGTAGCGTCCAATTCTAACTTTGATATACATCAGAATCGGACGCTCAGTAAGTCAAACACACACATTCACCTTAACAGAGTTTAGATTCTCATTGAGTGTCGTCTCAACTCCATTGAGGTGAATGTATGACTTTGTACTATGTAGCGTCCAATTCTAACTTTGATATACATCAGAATCGGACGCTCAGTAAGTCAAACACACACATTCACCTTAACAGAGTCTAGATTCTCATTGAATGTCGTCTCAACTCCATTGAGGTGAATGTGTGACTTTGTACTATGTAGCGTCCAATTCTAACTTTGATATACATCAGAATCGGACGCTCAGTAAGTCAAACACACATTCACCTTAACAGAGTTTAGATTCTCATTGAATGTCGTCTCAACTCCATTGAGGTGAATGAGTCTCATTGAATGTCGTCTCAACTCCATTGAGGTGAATGTGTGACTTTGTACTATGTAGCGTCCAATTCTAACTTTGATAGACATCAGAATCGGACGCTCAGTAAGTCAAACACACACATTCACCTTAACAGAGTTTAGGTTCTCATTGAATGTCGTCTCAACTCCATTGAGGTGAATGTGTGACTTTGTACTATGTAGCGTCCAATTCTAACTTTGATAGATATCAGAATCGGACGCTCAGTAAGTCAAACACACACATTCACCTTAACAGAGTTTAGAGTCTCATTGAATGCCGTCTCAACTCCATTGAGGTGAATGGGTGACTTTGTACTATGTAGCGTCCAATTCTAACTTTAATAGACATCAGAATCGGACGCTCAATAAGTCAAACACACACATTCACCTTAACAGAGTTTAGAGTTTCATTGAATGTCGTCTCAACTCCATTGAGGTGAATGTGACTTTGTACTATATTGCGTCCAATTCTGATGTCTGAATGTCGTCTAAACTTCATTGAGGTGAATATATGTCTTTGCCTTACTGAGCGTCCGATTCTACACATCCGAATCAGATACATTATATTTATAATTTATTTAACCTGAACTATATTTTTTGAGCAGTGTGAATTTGATAAAATTTTTGAAGTATCGAATTTTTAAACACTTCAAAACCAAAGAAATATAGCTATTTTCATCTAAGAAAAGTTAAATGAGAAAGAAGATTCAAAGTGCAAGCCAAAGTCAGAATTGGACGCTATATGGCACACAGTACCTAGCAACGATACAATATTGGACCCCAGTCTTTCTGTTGTATAGACAAAAGGTTGAATTATCCTAAGCTACCATTTTCATCTAAGAAAGAGAAAAGACTCAAGATCCAATGTCGATGTGTCCGTTTCGGATATACCAGAATCAGAATTGGACGCTACCCGCTTTCCCTGCTGCATGGGGATTGTAACACATGGCACATACATAGTAACGATACAATATTGGACCCCAGTCTTTCTGTTATAAAGACAAAAGGATAACACTAACAACAACAACAATACAATATTGGACCCCAGTCCTAAATTTGAAATATTGGATCAAACCAGTCTGTTTTAATACTAAATTTGAAATATTTAACTCCAGTCTTTCTTATCTGTGTCTAGATTGAATACGTTTTGATATTTTTAATTTCACAAATTGTGATTTATGTTCTATACCGCGATATCAAAGACCTTATTTTTTCACCTTTTTTTTTATATTAAACAAATACAGAGTGTCATCTTGTCCGTTACGATGTCTAACGAACAACAATTAGTTTTCTCGAACGAACAGCAATTAGTCTTATCCTTGATAGATGAATTGAAACAAGGAGTTGAAGATGGTTTGAAGAAAAGTTGCCTGTATGTCAAGAGTGTCTACCAGGCACATCTGCAACAGTTCGAACGCACACTAGAACACGATCAGTTTGCAGACACGAGTCTCTCCAAACTCGAAATGCAGTCAATAGACGAGATTCAGATGAACAAACCCGTTCATTGGGATTTTGCATTGAAGCTGTCTCACGCCTTGCGATCGAGTATACGTTTCATGTCCATCGCGTTGGATGATATTTTGTCCGAGTTCCGTATGGTGCTAGCGTTGCACCTCGAGAACCTCCACACGACGTACCAGGTCGCACCTTCGTTCGACTCCATACCTGTATTCAACAATAGAGTTCATGTGATGGGTGTGCGTCCACCCAGCAACGAAGAGTTCGTTCCAATATATTTTATTGGATGTTTCGAAATACTCGTATAGTTTTTAATACCGTCTGTAATATATTTTCGTTATTCATTTCTAGAGTTCAGGAACGGTTACACTTCCTTACTTCGTCGAGTTATAAATGGAAGTGTAGATATTTGTTACTGAGCCCAGAAGAACCCCCAACATCTCACTACAAGAGGAGGAGAAGGAAGTGGTTGCCAGCAACGACCATAACTAATATCATTTTATTCAATTACAGTTGACAGCAGTTGGTTGCAGTTGAATATCTATACCATGGCGAACGAGGGTTCCAGTCTACATGTAAACTTTTCTCTATTTAATAAACTTTAACTTTAGTAGTGCCTGAGTTTTATTTTAAAACATGTGAGTTAGAAAAATATAGAAATGAATCCAAAGACAAAAATATTATTATCAAAGTTATTTGATGACGACGGTGAAACAAATTGTATTAAGTTTCCAACCCCATCGTTTAAAATTTATCAAAGCGAAGCTTTAACATCGGTGCGCTTGTGTCAAGAAGTGGCATGTAACCTGTACCCTAAGAGTTTACCACGACCTTTTTCGATTAACCAAGTACAAGTACACGCCGTACGATTAGCTTTAATTCAATACTACAAACATGCTTGTTGGAGTCCTTCTTTGAGTGTTGAAACTCTGTTAAACGCAACATATGACTCGAGAATTCGTGAAGAGATACGAGTGAACAATTATGGAGGGGGTTTTGTCATTGGCGATGGAACAGGTATTGGCAAGACCAGGGAAATGGCTGCTTTTATCATCAGTGTCGTTGGCCGAGTCGAGCATTAAACAACTAGCCATTGATTCACATATGGATGTGTTAACACATACGTCAAGGCGGAATGTTTACGGGAACCCTTTCTTTATCTGGATAACGTGCTCTCGTGGCTTGTTCAGAGATTGCCAAAATGATATATTACAGGTTCTCGTCAATAAAGATGATCGGTTCAATACTTGGACTAAGGTAGGGTTCGCAGACAGACCGA
Source organism: Eriocheir sinensis (assembly GCF_024679095.1). Taxonomy (NCBI): domain Eukaryota; kingdom Metazoa; phylum Arthropoda; class Malacostraca; order Decapoda; family Varunidae; genus Eriocheir; species Eriocheir sinensis. The sequence goes on from NW_026110558.1 coordinate 22,393, forward strand.
GTTTTGCAAACACGGATAGTGACAGTTCTTTGTCGAAAGACTATAGTATTCACACTCATGGTTACGACAACAAAAAAAAATGATCGTTAAATTTTATAATTGGAAAAACATAGTCTCGATGAATAAAGAAATGCGCACCCGTGAAACCGTAACGCTGACACCTGCGATCTTATCGACGATTCAAACACATATTCGACGAATAGGCTTTAAGAGAAAAACTTTTACTAATGCTCGTTATGTAATGTGTGGTACGTTTTCAACGAATGTCAACGATAAGGAAATGATGGTCTTACCAGGATCGGAGTATGCCGGGCCGTGTTGTTCGGAGGGAGATAACAGAATTCACATTTACAACGTTGCGGCGTGGTGGAGAGCAAATGAACACAAGGCCCCGAGGGTGAGCCATCGATCAGAGGCAGTCAGTCATCACACACACACACACACACACACACACACACACACACACACACACACACACACAAACACACACACACATACACACGGACATACGTCATGTTCTAAGTAGTTGTATAGAAAGTTAGAATTAGAGATAAAATTTAATGATGAATGTGTGACTAGGAAAAAAATAAATACTCTTGCAATCAGGTAAAAAATATATAAGTGTTACAGATGTTATTAGTATTTCTATTAATAAAGCTCCTTGAATTAATAACACCTACATATATTTTTCACCTGATTTTTTTCCTAGTAGTATCGTAATGCAAACTGTCTACTACTACTTCTACTAAACCTGGTGCCACTACTACTACTACTACTACTACCACTACTACTACTACCACTATCCCCATCTCTTATTCCAGTATACTAATATTAGCCCAACAGTGACCAGGCCATCGAAGGGAACCCGCAGGCAACCCCCAAGAAAGACATACACCACTACGCAAAGAAAGGGGAGGGGAAAAGAAGGGAAAGGGAAGGGCTCAGAAATGTAAGGAGGGAGGAAAGAGAGTCTGAGATCAAACGTGCAGTGGTCGGAAGAGGAGGAGGAGGAGGAGGAGGAGGAGGAGGAGGAGGAGGAGGAGGAAGAAGAGGAGGAGGAGGAGGAGGAGCAACAGCCAACATTAGGTCTCATTGTATCTCCCATTCATCCGTGAAAGAGCTGCTGTGTGTGTGTGTGTGTGTGTGTGTGTGTGTGTGTGTGTGTGTGTGTGTGTGTGTGTTAGGAGGAGAGATGAGGCAATTAAACTATATACGAGAGCAAGAAAGAGCAAGAAAGGAAATTGCCATGGACTCTCTCTCTCTCTCTCTCTCTCTCTCGACGCTCAAATCAAAGAAACACTCGTAAAAACTCATTGTAATCCTCTTGACTTAGTTTGGCGCTTCATTTAAATTGCAAAACGTATTTACGGACGAGTGACCGAGGAAGAAAAAGCATACATACATTAATACATATACAGACGTGTGTGTGTGTGGGGGGGGGGGGGGGGGATGAACATACTTAAAGGTTCATGTCATGCATATTATTCATTTTTGTCTTCGTTCTCAGGATTCTCTGCTTTTATTTAATTTCTTCTCTTTTCTTTTTTCTTCACCTCTATCGCCTTCTAGATTTTATATGCCGACATTCTCCATTAAATATTGACAATCTCTATCTAGGCTACCGCAATAATAATACATTTCTTGATATTTACTCCTCTTTTACTTTCCTTTATCATATTTTCCTTGTTTTTGCCACACTCCTCCTCCTCCTCCTCCTCCTCCACTGCCATCAACACGTCCTCCTCTTCATTTTCTTCCTCCTCCTCCTTCTCCTCCTATCGTGAGTAGCCAGCTGTCAATACCTCCTCCTCGTTCGCCTCCTCCTCCTCCTCCTTCTCCTACTTTTCCTTTTTCTCCTTCTCCTCCCCTTTCTTCCACCTCCCTTCAAGCGCATCGGACAAAAAAGCAAAAAAAGAAGAACAAAAAAGCTCCAGCTGTTTCTATTTCGGCCGAGGAGAAAACCCAGAACAGGTCGGCTCCAAGTTACACTCCATTTTCTTTCCATTTTCTTCCCGTTTTCATTAGTACTAAGTGGGTGACTATTTTTTTATTGCGTCGCGGGTGGCGTGGGAAAAGTCAATTATGTTAGTGTTTGTTTAGCTTTTTGTGGAGGGGGGAAGGGGGGTAAGGGGGGCAGGGTGAAGTGTATGGAGGGAAGGGGGTTGTGTTGGGGAGGAGGAGGTAGTGTGTGTGTGTGTGTGTGTGTGTGTGTGTGTGTGTGTGTGTGTGTGTGTGTGTGTGTGTGTGTGTTTTAATCCCCTACCATTTTTATATTCACAAAACAACGGTATTTTTTTATGGTTATTAATATTATCACCATCACTATTACTACCACTACTACTACTACTACTACTACCACCACCACTCTATCATTATTCGTATTATTATGAAGCGATAGTCACCTAAGACACTTCTATCAGTACCATTAAGCTTCCACACATTCATCTCGTTAATGGATTTTTCTGATAATACACACTTCATTTCCTCCCCCCGCCCCCCCCTAGCCCCCACACACTATTTTCATTAACTGTATTACTACAAAAATATTATGATGATATGATTTCAGAAGAGATATTCCCACGTGGATATATATACACTAGCACGAACACCGTCATTATCACCATGCTACAAGGTCTGCTATCACCATTATCACCACCAGGAAGTCGTAAATTATAATCAACATTACCCAAGTCAAAATTACCTTCACAGTGTTCTCTCAACCATCGCCAAAACGAACCTCTCTCTCTCTCTCTCTGTGTGTGTGTGTGTGTGTGTGTGTGTGTGTGTGTAATATGTACATAAACATAGAAGCACAAACGATGAACGCAAAAAAAACTAGACATTGGACACTCTAACGATTGATAACCGCCCGCTGCCAACACCCTCTGGTCGGAGTACTCAAAATGTGAAAATAGGAAATTAAGTCTTGGGTGAGGTCCTGCCCTGTTTCACTTCTCAAAACTTGTGCCAGTTTTATTTTTGACCTCGGCGACCTTGACCTTTGACGTTTGACCTTGAAAATCGAACGTGTCCTGTGTGGCGCCAGTAGTAGTCCACATATTAATATAAAAATAAAACAATTTACACAACTGAAAACAATACAATATAAAAGCTAGAAATACAAAATCACAGGTCTCTTCCTCGCGCTCTCTCTCCATCTCTTCCAGCGTCCCTCTTTCCCTATCTTCCCTCTCACCTACACAGCCACTCACACCCACACAAACACACGCAGACGAAGGAGAAAAAAATTATACCCTTTCCCTTCCCGACAGAAAATTGAGTTACAGAAAGACTCACACGGCGACATCCAGAGGGCAGCACCTCCACCACCATCACCACCATCAGTCCCAACAGTAGCAGCAGAGGTTAAATCGGTCAGAGGAAGAAGCGGAAGGGGGGATGGAGAGGGGGTGGGAGGAAGGGCGAAATTGGGTCGGGAAAAAATATGACAACCTACAAAGATAACAATGTCAACAACGCCTTATTGGGACCAGAAATCGTCCGTTGGGTGGTGGTACTTTTATTTTGTTGTTTTGCGTTGTGTTAATATTGTGTTTGGAGAGAAAGAAAAAAAGATTATATATATATAGTTTCCTAAGGGTGATTCTGTCTCTTTCTGTGCCTCTCTATCTATCTATCTGTCTCTTTGTCTGTCTGTCTGTCTTCTCTTTTATTACTGGCACTCACTTTTTTTCTATTTAAATTTCATTTTATCTGTTCCACCTTATTTTCCTCTCTCTCTCTCTCTCTCTCTCTCTCTCTTTCGCTCGCTGCTCCCCTTCGCATCCTCTTTACTCGCCTTCTATCCCTGTTCTCCTCTCATTATTCTCTTCCCCTTCCTCCTTTCCGCCTTGCTTATTCCCATTATTCTCATTCCTCTCTTCCTCACCCTTCCATCCATTTGGCTCTCACGTATTCTGGCATTCTCTCTCTCTCTCTCTCTCCTACCTCTCTCTCTCTCTCTCTCTCTCTCTCTCTCTCTCTCTCTCTCTCTCTCTCTCTCTCTCTCTCTCTCTCTCTCTCTCTCTCTCTCTCTCTCTCTCTCTCTCTTCTCATACCTTATTCATTATTTCAGTTCATAAAACTTGCATACATCTCACAGCGAGGCTCCCGCAGACTCCGAGCTCTTCCCTCCAGGCACTTTCTGTTACCTGAGCGTCTAATCTCTCTGGGCTGACTCATGAGGGCTCAGGTGGGCGGAGGAGGTGCAGGTTGGGTTGGCAGGTAGGTAGAGGAAGGTAAGGGCTTGAGAGACTGGGGAAGGTAGGAAGTGGATAAGAGGGAGATGTGTTAAGGGGAGGAGGAGGATGGGAAGGATGGAGTGGATGGTAGAGGGAGGCAATGGATAGAGACTGGGGAAGATAGGAAGTGGATAAAAGGGAGATGTGATGTTAGGGATGTGCAAGGTATTGGGATAGGAGGAGTAGAGTCGAAGTAGGAGGTGGAAGAAGTAAGGAAGAGGAGTGGAAGGGTAGCAGGGTAAAGACAGGGAGGGAAAGTAATGCAAAGGAAAAGTAGAAAATGTATTATGGAGTAGAAAAGAAGGGAGGTAAGAGCTGGAGGTTGCAGAGGGAAGAAGAAAGGAAGAAAAATGGGAGAGTAAAGGATAGAGAGACAAGAAATTTGAGGGAAAGAAAGGATATGGGTATAAATAAGGTAGATGTATTGATGGGAGTGGATGATATGAAATAGAAAGAGTAGAAGAAAGAGGAGGTGTAAGATGTAATGAATGGAGATAGGAAGGCAAAGTGATGCTGGTCAATGAAGGGAATAGGAAGAGGGTGCATAAAGAGGAGTGGGAAAGAAAGGAATGAAAGAGGAGAAAGAAAGGCAGCGGAATGGATATAAGGATGAAGGAGTGGATGTTAAAGGAAGGACGACGGAGATTGGTAAAAAAAATGTGAAGGAAGGAAGATGAGATAAAATAAGATGAAAGAAAAAGAATGTGGGAGCAAAGGAAAATAAAGTATGAGGCAGGAACTTGAGGAGAAAGAAGAGTTCACAAGAATTGGAGATAAGAAAAATGAGCAAAGATATTGTAAAAGACGAATAACGAACAAATAACAAGGATGAAGACAATGTAAATAGCAGAAACTAAACAGAGACAAAACATTAAAACCGAAAAAAATAATAGATACTTCAAATTTACCGGCCATATAATCTCTCTCTCTTGAATATGTTTTTCCTTCTGAAACCTGTCACATGAAAAAATATGTCTCCGATATGGAAAGTCGCAGAGAGAGAGAGAGAGAGAGAGAGAGAGAGAGAGAGAGAGAGAGAGAGAGAGAGAGAGAGAGAGAGAGAGAGAGAGAGAGAGAGAGAGAGAGAGAGAGAGAGAGAGAGAGAGAGAGAGAGAGAGAGAGAGAGAGAGAGAGAGAGAGAGAGAGAGAGAGAGAGAGAGAGAGAGAGAGAGAGAGAGTGGTGATTGTTAATGATGATGGTGGTGGTGGTGGGGGTGGAATGGAGGGGGGAGAGGAATAGATTGGTAGAAAGGGATATAGGGAGGGGATGGATAGATAAAAGAAGGTAGATGTAGATAGAGAGATGGCAAGGGAAGGAACTCAGTAGAAAAAGAAAAGAGGAAGAAGAAGTAGATAGATAAAGAGGAGGTAGTGGAAGAAGAGGTCCCGTAGGTAAAAAAAAAAAAAGAAGAGTGGGTGGAAGGGTGGATGTGGAAGGTTAGGAAAATGAATAAAATAAGAAAGAGGAAGTAAAGAAAAAGGAACTGGAGGGAAAGAAAAAGGGAAGAAAAGGATGAAGAACTGGAAGAAAAAGAGGAAGAAAGAGAAGGAATGGGAAAAGGAGAGGAGAAAATGGAAGAACAAAAGGAGGAAGCGAAAGGGGAAATCAAAGGGAAAAGGAGGTGGTAGGAAGGGAGGAGAGGAAGTGGATAGTAGAGAGAAGAGATTGAAAATAGACAAGGAAAGAAGAAGAATGGGTGAAATCAAAGAGGCAAACAGAGGTAACATTACAACACACAAGGACGAAGACAACGAAGAAGACATTTAACTTGAGAACGAACAGAACGAACGGAGAACGGACGAACAGGAGGAAAGGAGGTCGCGAAGGAGGTGCAGAAGGAGGAGGAGGGAGGAGGAAGGATGAGTTAGGTGCAGGGCCCAAGGAGACACATGTGGATATAAAGGAAGACACAAATCCTCGTTACCCAAGTCTGATATTAAATTGCCGGTGACGAACGGGCGAAGGGAGAGGACAAGGAGGATAAGAAGGAGAATAGAAGGGAGAATAGAGAATAGAAGGGAGAATAGAAGGGCGAATATATGGGAAAATAAAAGGAGAATGCAAGGAGGGAGACGAAGAAGAGAAGGAGAATAAACGAAGAAAAAGGGGTTACAATGCGAGTACAAGAAATAATACAAAGGAGAAGACAAGGTAGGGAATACGAAGGAGAATACAAAGAATACAAGGGAGAGAATACAAGGGAGAGAGAAATACAAGCGAGAGAGAAATACAACGTCACAAGCCATCTTCTACCCACTCCCATTTCTCCTCTTATTGCCACCCTAAGCAAATATGACTTCTACTACTACTACTACTACTACTACTACTACTGTTACTACGACTGCCCCAGCTTCCTCTCATCCGCGGTTTGCTCGAGGGTGAAGTGGCTGGAGGGAAATTAACTGCAGAGCGTCAGGGTCGAGAGAGAGAGAGAGAGAGAGAGAGAGAGAGAGAGAGAGAGAGAGAGAGAGAGAGAGAGAGAGAGAGAGAGAGAGAGAGAGAGAGAGAGAGAGAGAGAGAGAGAGAGAGAGAGAGAGAGAGAGAGAGAGAGAGAGAGAGAGAGAGAGAGAGAGAGAGAGAGAGAGAGAGAAAGTGCGGCGGAGTGGAAAAACTTAGGCGGCTTTTCCGATACCCTACGCCCCAGTCCACCCAGCAGTGAATGGGTACCAGGTATTAGTCCCGTCTACTAGGGTCTTTTCCCTTCTATAATTCCTTCCCCCTCCTGTCTCTCTCCGGCATATGACATGTGCACAGATGTTGCGCCGACTAAAAGAAACTTTCCAACGTTTCATCTCTGTACCGCGCAGCAACACCCATAACATGCAAACAAAGGTGTGTGCTCCGGGAAGGGGGTGAGTGGTCAGCATCTCGCAGCCTCTCTAACCTGTAACTCACTCACGTACGCGAGCTGATAGCATCGAAGTGAGTATAAAATCATAATGCCTCTGATATACTTGTACCTACATTGTGTATCAGCCTACGGCGTGGCATCATGAGGGAGTGACGAGCGAGGGGTGGAGCGACTCGCTGCTTCACGCGGTCGAACTGTTCATTGCGAAACATTCAGACGGTGAGCACTGAGGGTCACCGTTGCCAGATTGCTGTACTTAGAGCATCGTGCTTACTGATTTTTGACACTTGACGATCCCCAAAAGACATCAGGAATTAACGATTGTAATGATAACTATAATTGAGTCTCGTTATTTGGGTGTAGGGGACAGTTTTTGGAACGGAAGTCGGTATAAAGAAGAGGCTGAGTAAGGCAATCTGGCAACGCTGCTGAGGGCTCCCTAGCGTCAGAAAGAGAATGTCAGGAATTGTTTCTAGCAAATTCTTGAACTGGATATGAAAGCAGTAGTGTAGGAAAATAAAAATACACCAGCAATATCTGTGTGGCAAGCAATTCCCGGGCGTGGCGTGTCAAAAATTACATCTCGACAACGCTGACGGCTGACCACTGTGGGAAAACGGCGGAGAATCTGTGACGTAGAGAGATCCTCGTGCATCTCGGGGCGGCGCGCGTCGGCCAAGCGGCGGGATGTGTATGTGACCTTGTGCGCGTGTGTGCCCGGCGGTGGTGGCGAGGCGTGTTTTATGAGGTGATTCTGTGTGCCCGGCGGCGGTGGCGAGGCGTGTATTATGAGGCGATTGTGTGTGCCCGGCGGCGGTGGCGAGGCGTGTATTATGAGGCGATTGTGTGTGCCCGGCGGCGGTGGCGAGGCGTGTATTAAGAGGTGATTGTGTGTGCCCGGCGGCGGTGGCGAGGCGTGTATTTCGAGGTGATTGTGTGTGCCCGACGGCGTTGCGTGTATCGTGTTGCGGTCATTGAGAGGGTGGAGGAGGCCCCGTCACTACGATGAAGGTGAGTGCCAGTGCCGGGGAGTCATGCTGTGGTGTTCTTGAGAGTTGGAACGCGGCAAAAGGCTCATTTTATACAATACAGATAGTGGAAACCGGCGGGGGAGTGCATGTGCCCTACTTTTTTTTTTTTTTTTTTTTTTTACAACAAAGGAGACAGCCCCTCCCTCCCCCGTGCCCTCCCTAGCCCCCCCTCGTGTCCTGTGACCATAGTTCCTTTAAATGCTGATGTTGCAAGTTAACCACCGCGGTAGTGCATGAAAGGTGAAACGTTGAGTAATATGGTGCAAGGAGGTTCCGCTGCGGTGATTGGTTAGCCGGCAACCCGTGACGTCATCAGTATACCCGGTGATGTTGCTGTCGTTCTGCGCGCGCGTGGACTGGGCGGTGTGTGTGTGTGTGTGTGTGTGTGTGTGTGTTATCACCCTTAAAAACTGCTACGGAATTAGTGAGCATAGGGACCGTGGATGGTGGGAGGGAGCGAGTAACGAAGAGATAGTCGTCTTGCCTAAGGCGATGGGGTGGCCAGGCAGGAGTGAGGGAGGGAGGGAAGGAAAGGAGGGGAAGGGATAGGGCTGATAGGTAAGGGAGGAGGGGGGCGGGGTGGAGAGAAGGGAAGGGAGGCGGGGGTGGGAGAGAGGGACTGGAGGAGGCAGAGACGGAAGGGGGTAAGGCAAGGCTTTGTATGTCTTTGAATTATTTATATTTACTTGTATTTTCCTTCCCCTTCATTGACGCGTGGTTGCTGACGTTGCCTAATATGTTATCATTCTTCTTCCATTGAAATATTACGCTAATTTGATAAGGTAAAAAAAAAAAGATTCTCTCTCTCTCTCTCTCTCTCTCTCTCTCTCTCTCTCTCTCTCTCTCGGTCCTTCCTTCCATTGAAATATACGCTAGCTTGATACGGTAAAAAAAACGATTCTCTCTCGGCAAGTTAAAATGTTACGAATTAGTGGATCAAATTAACTGTTCAAATTCTTCTCCCAGTATTCTCCCCACCTCCCTCTCTTCTCCACCTGCCTGTTTCCCTCCTTCCCTGGACTCGTATCTCCTCCCCCCCTACCCATAACAACCCACCCACTGCCCCTTCCCCGCCACCAACAACCAACTCCCCGCACCAACCCCCCCAACCACCCACTCATTACCCCAGTTACTCACATCCTCCCGCCCAAACCTCCACCCACCCATCACCCTCTCCTTCCCGTGTTTGCCTGCACTTATTGTCTCCTGTCTCCTGGTTTGTTTCACGGCTCTCTGGGTCATATTCATAAACATTTCGCCTCCCAAGTACACTTATTTGACAAGGCCGCTCGTAGGAGCTTGGGGCATTTCCAGGGGTAGTTTTATGACCCTGGTGGTAGTCTGACCCTTCTTCTGTACCATGAACCTAAAAAAACACCCATTAGAACCCGATTGATCTTTTTCAAACGGCGGCGTGGGGTGTGAGGAAGGGCATGTTGAAGTGATTGATTTAAATAAGTCCGTCTTTCTTCGTTTTCTTTAAGTCCCTGTTTCTACATTCTCTAGTTTGGCTCCAAGCAGTGTCACGCATAAACCACGCCTCTGCCGTGTCTCCTCCTGCAAACCTGCGTATGACTTGACTTGGTGTATATAGACTTAGTTAGTTAGTGCCAAAAGTAGTCAGCGTAAAACGAGCAACGGGTTTAAAGATCGCGTTGGCCGTCACTTCAAGGCAACAGGAGGAATTAATTAAACATTCTCGCACGTACGTTAAGTGGATGTTTAAATCTTTTCTGCAAGGTATTGAAGCCCCTGACGACTAAGTTAATTAAATCACTCAAGCAGGCAGCCTCGTTATGCGCCATCAGTCCTTCCATTGCCGGGTCTTCCGTGTTTCCTCCTCCTCCTCCTCCTCCTCCTTTAGCCGAGACAAGGTCAAGAGCACCATGTCAGTTTAGTCTATAAAAGGATGATTAGGCCGGGAATGGAATGTCAGAGAGAGAGAGAGAGAGAGAGAGAGAGAGAGAGAGAGAGAGAGAGAGAGAGAGAGAGAGAGAGAGAGAGAGAGAGAGAGAGAGAGGAATTCATCGAGCATGTGAGTTTGGTAATCGTGAAAGGGGTGGATATACTTGTTTTAGAATAATTATATGGATGTTAGACTGTTACTGAGATGATTAAGATAAAATAGAGACAACGAGGAGAGGGGAGGAGGAGGAGAGAGCAGGAGGAGAAGAAAAAGAAGAAGAAGAAAAAAGAAAAGAAAAAGAAAAGAAGATAAGAAAGGAAAATGGCCAATGAAAGAAGGAAGAGTTGCAATAGAGATCACAAGACGAAGAGAGAGAGAGAGAGAGAGAGAGAGAGAGAGAGAGAGAGAGAGAGAGAGAGAGAGAGAGAGAGAGAGAGAGAGAGAGAGAGAGAGAGAGAGAGAGAGAGAGAGAGAGAGAGAGAGAGAGAGAGAGAGTAAGTGAGTGGGGAGGGCGAAGGTAGGGCAAGTCAAAATGAGAGAGAGAGAGAGAGAGAGAGAGAGAGAGAGAGAGAGAGAGAGAGAGAGAGAGAGAGAGAGAGAGAGAGAGAGAGAGAGAGAGAGAGAGAGAGAGAGAGAGATAGAGAGAGAAGAGAGAGAGAGAGAGAGAGAGAGAGAGAGAGAGAGAGAGAGAGAGAGAGAGAGAGAGAGAGAGAGAGAGAGAGAGAGAGAGAGAGAGAGAGAGAGAGAGAGAGAGAGAGAGAGAGAGAGAGAGAGAGAGCGAAGGTAGGGCAAGTCAAAATGAGAGAGAGAGAGAGAGAGAGAGAGAGAGAGAGAGAGAGAGAGAGAGAGAGAGAGAGAGAGAGAGAGAGAGAGAGAGAGAGAGAGAGAGAGAGAGAGAGAGAGAGAGAGAGAGAGAGAAATAATTAAAGACGGAAGACGGACCAGAGAATATGAAATAGGGAGAGGAGGTCAGAGGCAGGAGGAAGAGGAGGAGGGAGAGGAGGATGGAGAGGAAACATGGAAACATGGACACGCAGGCAACAGAAAGCCTATTGGCTCATTACGAGGTTGCCCGCTTTGGTGATTTAATCTGCTCGACAGCCTGGGGCCTGGGGAGCAGATGAAAGCACCTCGACATTGAGGAGTAGATGAAAGCACCTCGATATTGAGGAGCAGATGAAAGCAACTCAATATTCAGTTTACTCCCGACGCAGCGAAGTGACGGTCGATTCTATATTTGAAGGAGTTGATAGTATTCTCATTTACTACTTCTGAAGGAAGATTGTTCCAGTGACGGATGACTCGGTTTGAAAAGAAACTCCTTCCGATGTCTGTGTTACATCGACTAGACTGAATGGGTAAACCGTTATTTCTAGTTCTTAGGTTGGTTTGCAATTCAAAGAAATTGGAGTAATCGACGTTATTGAATTTTTTCAGATACTTGAAGACTTGAATCATATCTCCTCGTAGGCGTCTTTTCTCTAATGTAAAGAGATTGAGTCGCTTGAGTCGTTCCTCGTACGGTTGAGCCCTTAAGGTTGGTATCATTTTCGTGGCGCGTCGCTGAATCCTTTCCAGTAAATCAATGTCCTTTCTGTAATTAGGAGACCAGAACTGTACTGCATACTCGAGGTGCGGTCTTACCATGGAATTATACAAGGATAGCATCACGTCTGGCGTTTTACACTCGAAGTTCCTCGCTATGAACCCGAGCATAGTGTTGGCTTTGTTGTATGCTTTTTTACAGTGATTCGCGTGTTTTAGGTCACTGCTGATAGTGACTCCAAGATCCTTTTCCTCCTGCATCGCTTGCAGAGGTCTCTCATTCATGATGTATGTGTGGTTACTATTTCTGGACCCAATGTGCATGACTTTGCATTTGTCAACATTAAAGGACATTCGCCATTTTTCCGACCATTCGATAATGTGATTGAGGTCTTTCTGAATGATTTCGCAGTCGGTCTTTGTGAGGGCCTTTCCCCCCACCTTAGTGTCATCAGCAAATTTCGATATTGTGGATTTCAGTCCTGATTCGAGGTCGTTGATATATATGATGAAGAGAATGGGTCCCAGCACTGACCCTTGAGGCACTCCACTAGTGACTGGAAGCCAATCGGAAGGCTGTCCGTTGAGTAGTACTCGCTGTTTTCTGTCGGTGAGCCAATCTCTTATCCACGCGATCAGATTGGCTCCAATGCCCGCCGAGTGCAGTTTCTTAAGGAGTAGCTCGTGCGGTACCTTGTCGAAGGCTTTCTGAAAGTCCAGGTATATAACATCACTGGGGATGTGGGCATCCCAGTTCTTATATATACCTTGGAAGAAGTCTAATAAATTCGTTAGGCAGGAGCGCTTGTTTCTGAAGCCATGCTGGGTGTCGGAGATTACATTATTGTCTTCTAGAAACTTAACAAGTTTGTCTCTAATAATCTTTTCAGTATTTTTCCTGCCACTGATGTCAAACTTATGGGCCTGTAGTTTAATGCAACGCTTTTGTCTCCTTTTTGAAAATTGGTGTTACGTTCGCCATCTTCCAGTCTTCCGGGACCTTTTCAATTGAACAGACTGGTTGAATATGTTAGTGAGTGGCTGAAGTATTTGTTGTTTAAGCTCTTTAATAACCGGGGACAAACCGTCAGGTCCTGTTGACTTGTTCGTGTCGAGTTTATCCAAATACTCTTTCACTTCTTGGTCGCATATTGAGTCAATTTTCAGGGCGTGATTCCCTCGGCGGGTCAGGGTCTCGGGCCTGGTTGCGATGTTCTCGACTGTGACTACGGATGCGAAGTTACTGTGGAGGAGTCTGGCCATCTGTTTACTGTCCTGAGTTGCAGCTCCAGTCTCGTCTGTCAGGGGACCAATATTGATTTTACTTTCTTTTCGATCTGATGTATGTGAAGAATTTTTTGAGTTTGTCTTGATGTCACGCGCTATTTGTTTTCGTAGTTGCGTTTACTACTCCGAATAAGGGTGCGACAAGCTCTGAGGCTGTTGTGGTACTGAGTACGGGCTTCGGCCGTGTCATTCTCTTTCATTAGGTTATAATTCCTTTTTTTTAAGTTTACCGCCCTTTTTATTTCTCTGGTCATCCACGGTGGATCTACGGCACCATTTACTCGCCTGGGTTTCGTCGGCACTGTAGCCTTTTCTACTCCCAAAAGCTTATCTTTGAAGTTGTCCCACACGTTGTCGATTGTATTGTCGGTTAGGTGATGTTGGTCCCAGGTCGCAGAGGGAAGCAGCTCACGGGCTAGGTTGAAATTTGCTTTTTTGTAGTCTGGTATCACTGACGGATTGTCTACGAGTTTGTGACTTATGTTGACATTGAAACGGATTAAGTGGTGATCGCAACCGTTAATTTTTTCACCAACTTCACAGTCGCGAATGAGGTCGGGGTCGCTTACTAATACCAGATCCAGCAGATTGTTTTCTCTTGTTGGTTGAGTTACAACTTGAGTGAGGAACGAATCCTCCACCATTTCTATAAGCCTGTTACCCTCTTGATCTCCAGTCAATTGTCCCCAGTCAATGTTAGGGAAATTAAAGTCCCCAATTATTATTGCCTCTTTACTTTGTGTTAAAGAGTGAAGCTCTTCGTACAGGGCAGTGTCATCGGCTGCCTGTTGTTTTGGAGGCCTGTATACGGTCGCAAGTGTTAGTTTCTTATTATTCGCAGTTATTTCCACATAGACGGAGTCGTAATTCTCTGCGTCCTGTTTGTCTATTTTTATGGCAGGGAGCGTACTTTTTACGTAGCAAATTACTCCTCCTCCTTTCTTGTGCGTTCGATTTTTTTGGAAGCTTTCGTATCCGGGAAATGACAGTTCAGATACTAGATGTGCAGAGTTGGCCCAAGTCTCTGTGATGGCTACCACATCTGGTTTCTCAGTTGCAATATACGCCCTAATTTCGTCCTTTTTGGGTAATAGACTGCGTGCATTTGTGTACAAAATGGAAATGTGACTACTGGTTTGGCCGCGTCGTGTTGAATGAGTTCGCTTGTCGGAGGTGTCGTTGGTTACACAGTTTCTTGCAAGCCGCATCGACGCTACGGTTCGGTTGATCAAGGGCTGCCTTTGCCTTGCCCTCGCCTCCAGTTTTTTGAATAGCTTTTCGAGAAGCTTTCAACTGCATCGTTCAGGAGCCTTCCTAGCCGCGCCGAACCAACCTCGTTCAAGTGGAGTCCGTCCTCCCAAAACAAATCTGGGCGCTGGTTGAAGTGATGCCATGCGTTCATGAACCCTACGCCTTCATCGTTACATAACTGCTTTAGACTAGTGTTGACGCCGAACGCTTTACTGTTCTTGTATCCGGCGAACGTATTGACTCTCGGTAGAATTCCAGAGACGATGATGTGAGGGGACTTGGTCTTGTATTTCCGAATGACTTGACGGTATTTTGCTAACAGGTTCTGAATTTGAGTTGACTGAAGGTCGTTGGTTCCCGCATGGATCAGATACACTGAGGAGAAGAAGAAGAAAGAAAGAAGAAAGAAGAAATAGAGGAGGAAGAGAAGAATGTTGGAAATCAAGGAAACAGAGAAAGTGGAATGTCTAAGATGACGAAATATAGAGGAAAGAAACTGCGAAAAGGGACAAAATGAATAAGGAATTGGAGAGAAGTGAAAGGCGGAGAAAGAAGGAGAGGAGAGGAGAAGGAGGAGAGAGAGAAGGGGAGTGAGTGGGAGAAGGAAAGGCAAAGGAAATGAAAAGAGAGACCAGAAAAGAGATTGAGGAAGGAGAGGGTGGTAAAGGAAGAAGGGAGAGGGGGAGGGAACAGGGTGACAGAGGGAGAAGGGGAAGGAAGGGGGAGGGAAATGGAAGCGGAGGGGAAGGAAGGGAAGCCGAAGATGATGAAACAGTGATGAAACGTCAACCGGAATGAAACGCGACTCGCTCAGGTTCGGGTCCCTGATATTTCTCTTTCCGAAAAATGTTAACCTTCTCACTTCTCCCTTTGCTCTCCTTCCCTCACCCTTCCATTTCCCTCTCCTCCTCCTCCTCCTCTTCCCCTTCTCCTCTTCCTTCTCCTCCTCCTCCCCCTTTTCTTCTTCCTCTTCCTTCTACGAACAAATGCATTCTCTCAGTCATCTATCTTTGTGGAAATTTAGCCGACATTCCCTCCTTTCCTCCCTCCCTCCTTCCCTCCCTCCCTCCTCCCCATCTTCCCTCCTTCCCTCCCTCCCTCCTCCCTATCTTCCCTCCTTCCCTCCCTCCCTCCTCCCTATCTTCCCTCCTTCCCTCCCTCCCTCCTCCCTATCTTCTATCCTTCCCTCCCTCCCTCCTTCCCTCCCTCCCTCCTCCCTATCTTCCCTCCTTCCCTCCCTCCCTCCTCCCTATATTCCCTCCTTCCCTCACTCCCTCCTCCCTAACTTCCCTCCTTCCTCCCTTCCTCCTCCTCCCTCCTCCCCTGTCTTCCCTCCTTCCTCCCTCCTCCTCCCTATCTTCCCTCCTTCCCTCCCAATCTTCCTCCTTCCTTCCTCCCTCCTCCCTCTCTTCCCTCCCTCCCTCCCTATCATCCTCCTTCCCTCCCTCCCTCCTCCCTATCTTCCCTCCTTCTCTCCCTCCCTCCTCCTTATCTTCCCTCCTTCCTCCCTCTCCTCCTATCTTCCCTCCTTCCCTCCCCTCCCTCCTCCTCCTATCTTCCCTCCTTTCTCCCTCCTCCTTATCTTCCTCCCTCCTCCCTATCTTCCTCCTTCCTCCCTCCTCCTCCTCCCTGTCTTCCTTCCTCCTCCCTATCTTCCCTCCCTCCTCCCTATCTTCCCTCCTTCCCTCCTTCCCTCCTCCCTCCCTATCTTCCCTCCTTCCTCCTTCCTCCCTCCCTCCTCCCTATCTTCCCTCCTTCCCTCCTCCTCCCTCCCTCCTCCTATCTTCCCTCCTTCCCTTCCTCCCGCCTCCCTATCTTCCCTCCTTCCTCCCTCCTCCTCCCTATCTTCCTCCTTCCTCCCTCCCTCCCTCCTCCCTATCTTCCCTCCTTCCCTCCTTCCTCCCTCCCGCCTCCCTATCTTCCCTCCTTCCCTCCTCCCTCCTCCCTATCTTCCCTCCTTCCTCCATCCTCCTCCCTATCTTCCTCCTTCCCCTCCCTCCCCCTATCTTCCCTCCTTCCCTCCTCCTCCTCCCTATCTTCCTCCTTCCCTCCCTCCCTCCTCCCTATCTTCCCTCCTTCCTCCCTCTCCTCCCTCCTTCCTCCCTCCCTCCTCCCTCCTTCCCTCCCTCCCTTCTTCCCTTCCTCCCTCCCTCCCTCCCTCCCTTCTTCCCTTCCTCCCTCCCTCCCTCCTTCCCTCTCTTCCCTCCCTCCCTTCCTTCCTTCCCTCCCTCCCTTCCGCCCTTCCCTCCTTCCCTCCCTCCCTCCTCCCTATCTTCCCTCCTTCCCTCCCTCCTCCTCCCTATCTTCCCTCCTTCCCTCCCTCCCTCCTCCCTATCTTCCCTCCTTCCTCCCTCCTCCCTCCTCCTCCTTATCTTCCCTCTTTCCCTCCCTCCTCCCTCCCTGTCTTCCCTCCTTCCCTCCCTCCCTCTCCCTATCTTCCTCCCTTCCTCCCTCCCTCCCCCCTATCTGCCCTCCTTTCATCCCTCCTCCTCCCTATCTTCCCTCCCCTCCCTCCCTATCCTCCCTATCTTCCTCCCTCCCTCCCTTCCCTATCTTTCCCATCTAGAATCCGAAATGTCATTCCCTGGGTACGAAAGCTTCCACAAAAGTCGAAAGCACAAGAAAGGAGGAGGAGTAGTTTGCTACGTAAAAAGTACACTCCCTGCCATAAAAATACACAAACAGGACGCAGAGAAATACGATTCTGTCTATGTGGAATAACCGCAAATAACAAGAAACTAACACTTGCAACCGTATACAGGCCTCCAAAGCAACAGGCAGCCAATGACACTGCCCTCTCCGAAGAGATTCACTCTCTAACACAAAGCAAGGAAGCAATTATAATTGGGGACTTTAATTGCCCTAACATTGACTGGGGATTGAGGACTGGAGGTCAAGAGGGTAACAGGCTTATAGAAATGGTGGAGGATTCGCTCCTCACTCAAGTTGTAACTCAACCAACAAAAGAAAACAATCTGCTGGATCTGCTATTAGTAAGCGACCCCAACCTCATTCGCGACTGTACA
The DNA here is from genome assembly GCF_024679095.1 of Eriocheir sinensis. NCBI lineage: Eukaryota > Metazoa > Arthropoda > Malacostraca > Decapoda > Varunidae > Eriocheir > Eriocheir sinensis. The sequence goes on from NW_026110558.1 coordinate 39,532, forward strand.
GTTGATGAGAAACTTAATGGGTGCGATCACCACTTAATCCGTTTTAATGTCAACATATGTCATAAACTCGTAGATAATCCAACAGTGATACCAGATTACAAAAAAGGAAATTTCAACTTAGCCCGTGCGCTGCTTCCCCCTACGACCTGGGACCAACTTGGCATCACCGACAATACAATCGACAACGCGTGGAACGTCTTCAAAGATAAGCTGTTGCAAGTAGAGAAGGCTACAGTGCCTACGAAATCCAGGCGAGTAAATGGGGCCGTAGATCCACCGTGGATGACCAGAGAAATAAAAAGAGCAGTAAACCTAAAAAAAAGGAATTATAATTTGAGGAAAGAGAATGCTACGGCCGAAGCCAGCACACAGTACCACAACAGCCTCAGAGCTTGTCGCAGCCTTATTCGGAGTAGCAAACGCAACTATGAAAAGCAAATAGCGCGCGAAATCAAAACTAACTCCAAGAAATTCTTCACGTACATAAGATCGAAAAAGAAAGTAAAATCCAATATTGGTCCCCTGACAGACGAGACTGGATCTGTAACTCAGGACAGTAAACAGATGGCCAGAATCCTCAACAGTAACTTCGCATCCGTATTCACAGTCGAGGACATCGAAACCATTCCCGAGGGCCCTGACCCTATGAGTGAGATCACGCCGCTGGAAATTGACTCAATATGCGACCAAGAAGTAAAAAAGTACTTGGACAAACTCGACACGAACAAGTCAACGGGACCCGACAGTTTGTCCCCGCGGTTATTAAAAGAGCTTAAACAACAAATTCTTCAACCACTCACTACCATATTCAACCGGTCAGTTCAACTAAACAAGGTCCCGGAAGACTGGAAGATGGCGAACGTAACACCGATTTTCAAAAAAGGAGACAAAAGCGTTGCATTAAACTACAGGCCCATAAGTTTGACATCAGTGGCAGGAAAAATACTCGAAAAGATTATTAGAGATAAACTTGTTAAGTTTCTAGAAAACAATAATATAATCTCCGACACCCAGCATGGCTTCAGAAACAAGCGCTCCTGCCTAACGAATTTATTAGACTTCTTCCAAGATATATATAAGAACTGGGATGCCCACATCCCCAGTGATGTTATATACCTGGACTTTCAGAAAGCCTTCGACAAGGTACCGCACGAGCGACTCCTTAAGAAACTGCACTCGGCGGGCATCGGAGCCAATCTGATCGCGTGGATAAGAGATTGGCTCACCGACAGAAAACAACGAGTACTACTCAACGGACAGCCTTCCGATTGGCTACCAGTCACTAGTGGAGTGCCTCAAGGGTCAGTGCTGGGACCCATCCTCTTTATCATATATATCAATGACCTAGAATCAGGACTGAAATCCACAATATCGAAATTTGCAGATGACACCAAGGTGGGTGGAGATGCCCTCACAAAGACCGACTGCGAAATCATTCAGAAAGACCTCAATCACATTATCGAATGGTCGGAAAAATGGCAAATGTCTTTTAATGTTGACAAATGCAAAGTCATGCACATTGGGTCCCAAAATAGTAACCACACATACATCATGAATGGGAGGCCTCTGCAAGCGATGCAGGAGGAAAAGGATCTTGGAGTCACTATCAGCAGTGACCTGAAACACGCGAATCACTGTAAAAAAGCATACAACAAGGCCAACATTATGCTCGGGTTCATAGCGAGGAACTTCGAGTGTAAAACACCAGACGTGATGCTATCCTTGTATAATTCCATGGTAAGACCGCACCTCGAGTATGCAGTGCAGTTCTGGTCTCCCAATTACATAAAGGACATTGCTTTACTGGAAAGGATTCAACGACGCGCCACAAAGATGATTCCAACCTTCAATGCTCAACCGTACGAGGAACGACTCAAGCGACTCAATCTCTTTACATTGGAGAAAAGACGCCTACGAGGGGATATGATTCAAGTCTTCAAGTATCTAAAAAAGTTCAATAACGTCGATTACTCCAAATTCTTTGAACTGCAAACCAACTCAAGAACTAGAAATAACGGTTTACCCATTCAGTCGAGTCGATGTAACACAGACATTGGAAGGAGTTTCTTTTCAAACCGAGTCATCCGCCACTGGAGCAATCTTCCCTCAGAAGTAGTAAATGCGAATACCATCAACTCCTTCAAATATAGAATCGACCGTCATTTCGCTGCGTCAGGAGTAAACTGAATAACGAGGGGCTTCCATCTGCTCCTCAATATCGAGGTGCTTTCATCTGCTCACCAAGCCCCAAGTGGCGGTCGAGCAGATTAAACCACCCAAGCGGGCGACCTCGTAATGAGCCAATAGGCTTTCTGTTGCCTGCATTTCCATGTTTCCATGTTTCCATGTTTCCTCCCTATCTTCCCTCCATCCCTCCCTCCCTCCTCCCTATCTTTGCTCCTTCCTTCCCTCCATGTATACATGTATAAAAAGATCAAAAGTGAAACCTCCGTGTCCTTACAGCCACAACATACTTATTTCACCCGTACTCATGAAGATTTACGTACACCTGCCCATAATTTCACACTTTTTCAACACTCACTTTTTTATTCAGGACCTAAAACCTGGAATTCTATTCATAATAATATTAAAGCTCTAAATTCAATACACTCCTTTAAAAAACAATTTAAAAAAACATATTCTTCTCAATTATAATTATTAAGTCCATGTATCATCTCTCAGAGTGTGTCTTCAGCTAAATCAATTATTACCTTATACTATTATTATTGTATTAATACTATTACTACTTACATTATCATTTACAGTACTACCATATTATTTTTATAAATCAATTACAATTTTTGTACTAATAATAATACTTTAATTATATTATTTACACTACTATTATTTTATAATTATCAATTATTATTTATTATTATTACTATTATTATTATTATTATTATTATTATTATTATTATTATTATTATTATTATTATTATTATTATTATTATTATTATTATTATTATTATTATTATTATTATTATTATTATTATATTATTATATATTATATATATTATATATATTATATATATATATATATATATATATATATATATATATATATATATATATATATATATATATATATATATATATATATATATATATATATATATATATATATAAATATATATATATATATATATATATATATATATATATATATATATATATTTTTTTTTTTTTTATTTTTGCACAATTGATTAAATCCGGCACCTAAGTTTCCAGTACTGCCCAAAAAGCTCCCAGCTTTAAATGGGCTCCCTGCACTACAAAATTATTGTAAATACATAATTGTATAAAGGGATAATAAAATGTTTCAAATGTTTCTCCCTATCTCTCCTCCTTCCCTCCCTCTTTCCCTCCCTCCTTCCCTCCTCCCTATCTTTTCTCCTTCTTTCCCTCCGTATCGGACCGCTTGCTAATGAAAATGGTAACCACACGAACGATGAAAATGAAGTGGCTACAATCCTAAATAACTTTTTCGCATCCGTATTTACCGACGGAGATTGTTTATCACCTCAATCGCCGGAGGTTAGAAGGGCCGAAAAGATGTTAAGTGGCGTGCTCATCATAGAAAGTGACATTTTACGCACAATTGAAAAGATTAAAGTAAGCAAAGCTCCTGGTCCAGACAAAATTACCCCTAGGATCTTAAAATAAATCAAACATCAAATTTGTAAACCGCTCTCCATCATATTCAATGAATCTTTAACAGCTGGAAAAGTTCCGTCGGATTGGAAACTTGCAAATGTCACACCAATTTTCAAAAAGGGGGACAAGTCTCATCCAGGAAACTATCGACCAATTAGCCTGTCATCGATTGTTTGTAAGTTAATGGAGACTATCATTCGCGACAATATGGTGAAATTCTTCGAAGAAAATAATATAATAAATACTTCGCAACATGGCTTCCGTAGTAAGCGTTGGTGTTTGACTAACTTACTTGATTTTTTTCATTATATTTTTGAGGTGTTTGATGAAAGCAGATCAGTAGATATCATATATCTGGATTTTCAAAAGGCATTTGATAAGGTCCCCCACCAACGATTGCTCAGCAAACTACTGGCGCACGGTATCTCGGGTAACATTCACAATTGGCTTGTGGACTGGCTCTCTGAGCGGAAACAGAGAGTAGTTCTAAACGGTGTTACATCTAACTGGCTCGACGTCAGAAGCGGCGTACCTCAAGGATCAGTGCTTGGCCCCATGCTCTTCTTAATTTATGTTAATGATATCGATGATGGGCTCACTTGCAAAGTATCAAAATTTGCTGATGACACAAAAATTGTAGGTAAAGTAACTGCGACACTCGACGAAGAAGCTTTACAATCAGATATAGATCGACTTGCACGTTGGGCCAATCAATGGCAAATGAAATTTAACGTTGACAAATGTAAAGTGTTGCACATCGGAAAAAATAACAATCGCGTTCGGTACGTAATGAATGGCCAACAACTTTCTGCAGTAAGTAAAGAAAAGGATCTTGGAATCACTATATCAAGCGATTTAAAGCCCGGTCAGCATTGTTCAGAGATAGTTAAAACTGAAAACAAATTGGTTGGCTTCATCGGACGAGTCTTTAATAATAAATCGGAAAAAGTAATATTAAAACTGTATAATTCGTTGGTTCGACCCCGTCTAGAGTACTGTGTATAGTTTTGGTCTCCCTATTACAGAAAAGACATAGAAAAGTTGGAACAGGTTCAACGAAGAGTAACAAAGATGATTCCTAGGTTGAGAAATTTATCATATGAACAAAGGCTTAAAGAAGTAAATTTATTCAGCCTATCAAAACGAAGAATGCGAGGCGATCTAATAGAAGTGTTTAAAATGTTTAAAGGATTCAGTGATATTAATGCGGAAGATTACTTTACAATTGATCGATCAAATAGAACAAGAAGAAATCACAATTTGAAGATAAGTGGTAAAAGATTCTCGTCGCACGAAGCTAAACACTTCTTCTTCAATCGAGTTGTTAATGTTTGGAACTCTCTACCCTGTGATGTCGTTGATAGCACAACAGTTACGGCCTTCAAGAATAGATTAAACAAGTGTTCTGTATCCAACCAGCAACTAAGATATTACTCATTGTCGTAATAACGTTAAGTTCTTTCGAGTACTGGTGTCCTTGTCCGCTTTTATCGCCCGGTTAGTGGTAGCAGTAATGGTAGTTCTTTCCTCTTTCTTACATAAATTCCATGCAGTTTTTCCATGCTGCATGATTCTTTTTCATTCCCTGCCAGCTCTGGCTGGAGGGATGGGGGGTGGGGAGGAGCCTTCGCCTTTGGTGTCCTTCATCTTCTACCTTTGATTAGATAGTTAGTGTAGCTTGTCACAAACAGCCTCGTAAGGACCAGCAGGTCTGCTGTTGTTTGTTCTTCCTTTGTGTTTATTTGTGTTCCTTTGTGCTCCTATCTCTCCTCCTTCCCTCCCTCCCTTCTTCCCTCATTCCCTCCCTCCTCCCTATCTTTGGTCCTTCCTTCCCTCCCTATCTCTCCTCCTTCCCTCACTCCCTCCTACCCTCCTTCCTTCGCTCCTCCCTATCTTTTCTACTTTCCCTCCCTATCTCTCCCTCCCTCCCTCCCTGCCTTACTTCTCCTTACCATAAACTCCCTAATGAACCTATTTTCCTTTCTCCCTTCTCCCTTTCCCCCTTCCTCCCTTTCCCCTTTCGTCCCATCCTTCCCCTCTCGCCTCTCTCTCTCTTCACCTCTCCCTCCCTCTCTCCCACTCTCCTCCTCCTTCCACTCCCTCCTGTTCATGTTTTCCTCCTCCGTCTTCTTGTCTTCCTATTTTCAGCCTATTTTTCCTTTGTTTCCTGTCCTCCTCTCCCTTCCTTCTTCCCTTCTTCTGTTCTTGCCTCCCTCCCTCCTCCCCGTCTTCCTGTCTTCTTCCTTTCCTCTCTGTCTTCTCGCTCTTCGTCCCGTCACTTTTGTTTTCCTCTCCCTCACTTGTCTCTCCTTGATCGCTGTGTCCTCCTCTCCCCTTCATCTCCCTCCCACCTTCCTCCCCTTCTCCTTTCTCTTCATCCGTCCCAGTCGTTCGTCTCTCTCCCTCTCCTTCATCCTCTCTTCATTTCTCTTATTTCTCTTATTTTCTTCTCTTCTTCTCCACTCCTTTGCTCCTTCCCTTTCCCTTTCTCTGCATCTCTCCTTCCTTCCCTTCCCTCCTGTCTTCCATTCTCCTCTCCCTGTGTTAATGGCTCGTTCTCTTCTCTCCCTTCATCCCACGTCTCCCTTCCTCCTGCTTTTCTCTCCATCTCCTCTTTATTCTCTCTTCTCGTCTCCTCTCCCACCCTTCCCTCCTCCTCCTTTTCCCTCCCTTCATCAAACCCTTTTCCTTTGTCTCCTCCTCTCTTGTTCCTCCATTCTCTCTCTCTCTCTCTCTCTCACACACACACACACACACACACAACTTGCGAGAGAGAGAGAGAGAGAGAGAGAGAGAGAGAGAGAGAGAGAGAGAGAGAGAGAGAGAGAGAGAGAGAGAGAGAGAGAGAGAGAGAGAGAGAGAGAGAGAGAGAGAGAGAGAGTTTTTTTACCTTCTTTGGATATCCTTCGCTGCCGGAAACGCCACATCACCGCCACAAGAACAACAAGAACACCAACACCTATCATTGCCGACACAACGATGATGGTGATGGTGGTTGTGGTGATGGTGGTTGTAGGGGTGGTGGTGGTGGTGATCGTAGGGGTGGTGGTGGTGGTGGTGGTCGTAGGGGTGGTGGTGGTGGTGGTGGTCGTAGGGGTGGTGGTGGTGGTGGTGATGGGGATGTAGGTGCAGTTTATCCATGAGAGGCTTTGTCTTGTGTATCCTTTAAGAGTACACTGTCGACTCGGGTACTGTGATCTCCACCTTGAGGGCCCGTGAGCCTCAACAGTAACAGCCCGGTAATCAGGGAAGTAGCCCGTTCTGCGGCACCCAAGAGCACAATCAACAGTCCATACTGCAAACTGAAGACCGTAGCCATTGATGCTGCCATAGTTCAACACACGTGCCCACAACCCCCACCACTGTGCGTCCCCAGGGAAGCAAGTGGCGTCCAGCGTGAACCAGGCGTCGCTCAGCAAGCCACCGCCCGCCGCCACGAGCCTGATGCCTTTGAACCCTGGATCGGGGTGCACGTACAAGATGGTGCTCCAGGCGCCCCTGTTATGTTCAATGGTGGTAACGTTCTTCCATTCCTCATCCCCCGAGATGGTAATTTGGGCAGGGCAGTGTGGGTCCCAGTGGGGTCTGAAGGAATTTCCGGCCGCAAGCAACGATGCTTCAATAAACAGCAAGATCAAGGGCAGCCTGGCCTTCATCGTGGCTCACCGTGTGTGTGTGTGTGTGTGTGTGTGTGTGTGTGTGTGTGTGTGTGTGTGTGTGCAGGGGAAGAGTGTTGAGTCTTGAGTGTTGAGCTTCTAAAGACTGCTGAGGCGTTCACTCTCGTATCTTCGCAGCGACTCGTGGTCTCCCTTTCCTTGGAGACGCAATTCAGCGAGCAGCGACCACTCCCGGCAGGACGAGAGAGACACTGGGGAGAAATGGCTGTGCTTGTGATTATATACTGGGCGCCTTTTAGATAATTTTCCTACAGTTTCCAGATCTGGGACAGGATGTTTCGTGCGTGCCTTGCTGTGTACTACTTCACGCCTCGACACAACTTACTCCGGGCTCAAAGTACGACTATTACTCAGCGCCACAGAGAACATCAACCGGGAGTTCACGGGTGACTTTCTCTGTTCAAGGTGCAGAAGCTGAGTAAAACTATGGCGAGGATCACAGAACAGTCCATGCTGGAAAGTCTCAGCACCTTCCAATAGAGGCTTTTCAAACAGGCGAACTGAGACGCCGAGACGCTTGAAAATGCGGCTTTTTGTCTCCCTTGCAGCCGACGGAAGGTAGGGGAATGATCAGAGAAGAATGGACACGAAAGGAAGGGAAATTATCAGAGAAGGATGGACACGAAAGGAAGGGAAATGATCAGAGAAGGATGGACACGAAAGGAAGGGGAATTATCAGAGAAGAATGGACACGAAAGGAAGGGAAATGATCAGAGAAGGATGGACACGAAAGGAAGGGAAATGATCAAAGAAGAATGGACACGAAAGGAAGGGAAATGATCAGAGAAGGATGGACACGAAAGGAAGGGAAATGATCAGAGAAGGATGGACACGAAAGGAAGGGAAATGATCAGAGAAGAATGGACACGAAAGGAAGGGAAATGATCAGAGAAGGATGGACACGAAAGGAAGGGAAATGATCAGAGAAGGATGGACACGAAAGGAAGGGAAATGATCAGAGAAGGATGGACACGAAAGGGAAGAAAGAATAAAAGGAATAAAAATGAAAAAAAAGAACAAGGGACGAAGAACAACAACAATAAAAAGATTAAATTAAAGAAGAAGAATAAAAGGTTAACAAAAGAAGGGAAAAAATAGAAAATACCAAAGAGAAGAAAGAAAGCAGAGAGAGAGAGAGAGAGAGAGAGAGAGAGAGAGAGAGAGAGAGAGAGAGAGAGAGAGAGAGAGAGAGAGAGAGAGAGAGAGAGAGAGAGAGAGAGAGAGAGAGAGAGAGAGAGAGAGAGAGAGAGAGAGAGAGAGAGAGAGAGAGAGAGAGAGAGAAAGGAAGTCTGAGTCTGAGTGTATGTGATACGAAGTTATGACTCTCCCTCCTCCACCTCCTCCTCCTCCTCCTCCTCCTCCTCCTTTCATTCATTCATTCATTCAACCGGTCAGTTCAACTAAACAAGGTCCCGGAAGACTGGAAGATGGCGAACGTAACACCGATTTTCAAAAAAGGAGACAAAAGCGTTGCATTAAACTACAGGCCCATAAGTTTGACATCAGTGGCAGGAAAAATACTCGAAAAGATTATTAGAGATAAACTTGTTAAGTTTCTAGAAAACAATAATATAATCTCCGACACCCAGCATGGCTTCAGAAACAAGCGCTCCTGCCTAACGAATTTATTAGACCTCTTCCAAGGTATATATAAGAACTGGGATGCCCACATTCCCAATGATGTTATATACTTGGACTTTCAGAAAGCCTTCGACAAGGTACCGCACGAGCGACTCCTTAAGAAACTGCACTCGGCGGGCATCGGAGCCAATCTGATCGCGTGGATAAGAGATTGGTTCACCGACAGAAAACAACGAGTACTACTCAACGGACAGCCTTCCGATTGGCTACCAGTCACTAGTGGAGTGCCTTAGGGGTCAGTGCTGGGACCCATCCTCTTTATCATATATATCAATGACCTAGAATCAGGACTGAAATCCACAATATCGAAATTTCCAGATGACACCAAGGTGGGTGGAGATGCCCTCACAAAGACCGACTGCGAAATCATTCAGAAAGACCTCAATCACATTATCGAATGGTCGGAAAAATGGCAAATGTCTTTTAATGTTGACAAATGCAAAGTCATGCACATTGGGTCCCAAAATAGTAACCATACATACATCATGAATGGGAGACCTCTGCAAGCGATGCAGGAGGAAAAGGATCTTGGAGTCACTATCAGCAGTGACCTGAAACACGCGAATCACTGTAAAAAAGCATATAACAAGGCCAACATTATGCTCGGGTTCATAGCGAGGAGCTTCGAGTGTAAAACACCAGACGTGATGCTATCCTTGTATAATTCCATGGTAAGACCGCACCTCGAGTATGCAGTGCAGTTCTGGTCTCCCAATTACAGAAAGGACATTGCTCTACTGGAAAGGATTCAGCGACGCGCCACAAAGATGATTCCAACCTTCAGTGCTCAACCGTACGAGGAACGACTCAAGCGACTCAATCTCTTTACATTGGAGAAAAGACGCCTACGAGGGGATATGATTCAAGTCTTCAAGTATCTAAAAAAGTTCAATAACGTCGATTACTCCAAATTCTTTGAACTGCAAACCAACTCAAGAATTAGAAATAACGGTTTACCCATTCAGTCGAGTCGATGTAACACAGACATTGGAAGGAGTTTCTTTTCAAACCGAGTCATCCGCCACTGGAACAATCTTCCCTCAGAAGTAGTAAATGCGAATACCATCAACTCCTTCAAATATAGAATCGACCGTCATTTCGCTGCGTCGGGAGTAAACTGAATAACGAGGGGCTTCCATCTGCTCCTCAATATCGAGGTGCTTTCATCTGCTCACCAACCCCCAAGTGGCGGTCGAGCAGACTAAATCACCCAAGCGGGCGACCTCGTAATGAGCCAATAGGCTTTCTGTTGCCTGCATTTCCATGTTTCCATGTTTCCTTTAATTGTATATAATGGAATAGTGAAATTTGGATGTCCGTTCCGGAGACTTTACTAACACTTGTCAAGCTAATCAATCTCTCTCTCTCTCTCTCTCTCTCTCTCTCTCTCTCTCTCTCCATTCACACCCGACCTCTGCTGAGAGAAGGTCGTGACCTCACCCCGCTGCGCCCCACAACATCGCTTGCCCTGTGTTTTCGTCGTGCTCTTGGGCGTTTGTGTGTTCTCGCTTGTGGACCTTGTGTGTTGCCTGTGATTTCCCGACACGTGTTTGGTGTGTGTTCGCTTGTGGTTTCTGCCTGTGGTTGCCTCTGTGATTTGTGTTTCCGGTGTTTTTGCGTGTGATCTGGCTGTCTTCGGGTGTTCTGCGTGGGTTTCAGAGTGATTCAAGTGTGTTGTGTTTCCGGTGTTTTTGCGTGTGATCTGGCTGTTTCCGGGTGTTCTGCGTGGGTTTCAGAGTGATTCAAGTGTGTTGTGTTTCCGGTGTTTTTGCGTGTGATCTGGCTGTTTCCGGGTGTTCTGCGTGGGTTTCAGAGTGATTCAAGTGTTGTGTTTCCGGTGTTTTTGCGTGTGATCTTGCTGTTTCCGGGTGTTCTGCGTGGGTTTCAGAGTGATTCAAGTGTGTTGTGTTTCCGGTGTTTTTGCGTGTGATGTGGCTGGTTCTGGGTGTACTGCGTGGGTTTCAGTGTGATTCAAGTGTGTTGTGTTTCCGGTGTTTTGCGTGTGATCTGGCTGTTTCAGGTGTTCTGCGTGGGTTTCAGAGTGATTCAAGTGTGTTGTGTTTCCGGTGTTTTTGCGTGTGATCTGGCTGTTTCCGGGTGTTCTGCGTGGGTTTCAGAGTGATTCAAGTGTGTTGTGTTTCCGGTGTTTTTGCGTGTGATTTGGCTGCTTCTAAGTGTACTGCGTGGGTTTCAGAGCGTTTTGAGTGTGCTGTTTTGTTTCCGGTGTTTCTGCGTGTGATTTGGCTGTTTTCGAGTGTTCTGCGTTTCGAGTGTGTTGTGTTTCCAGTGCTTTTACGTGTGATTTGGATGTTTATAGTGCTCTGCGTGGGTTTCAGAGTGTTTTGAGTGTGCTGTTGTACTTCCGGTGTTTTTGCGAGTGACTTGAGGGTGTTTAGTCGTGCTTGTGCTTGGGTTTCTGAGTGTTTCCTGTGTCCCGAGTGTGACTTTGTGTTCCCGAGTGTCTCACGCGTGATTTGGGTGTGTCGACAGCCCACCCTTTGAATTCCCTGAGGATTCAATCTGCTCCTCCTCATTACACCCTCTTTAAATCCTCTAGAGGATTAACACTTCCTACACCCCTTTCCCTCACCTCACCTAAGCCCCCCCCCACCCTCGCTCACCTCATATCCCTTTTGCTCCTCCTCATCCCCTAGAGGATTAGCCCTTCCTACTCCTCCCTCACCTCCACATATTTCTAAGCCCTCCCCCCCTCACTCACCTTACCTCACATCCTATTTAACCATCCCTTCACCCACCTTACCTCGCCTCTTTCTTAACCTTTCCTGTTCTCACACACCTCACTCAAAGCCCTCCCCCAGAATAAAATAATAGAGCTTTCTCTCACCAGGCAGCATCTCGAGACCAGACTGCAGGAGCAAGAAGAGAAGATGGAAGCAGGTCAGAATAAAATAATAGAGCTTTCTCGCACTGTTGCCTCCTTGCAGGAATTCATCCAGGCTAACGTTGCTGTGGTGCCAAACCCTTCTCCAACCGCCCCCTTGCCCTCAGCGGTACCGTCGACACCAGCGGACAACACCACGCAACGGGAGGATGCTAGTGGCACCGACCATGATGGCTTCACCGTCGTGAATGGAGGAGCCAAACCAGCCAGACAAGCGATTTATCCTGTTCATTGCTTCAACAGGTTTGCCATTCTGGAGGAGGAGGACGAGCAGGAGAGCACCTTCCTGGTGGGTGACTCCATGATTCGCCAGCAGGTCGTTGAGTTCTGCGGCAGAGTTCCTCGTCGAAGACGGAACTATTGCTATCCTGGTGCTGGGATCGACGACATAACTGCTGCTCTTGAGGAGATCTCCCCCCAGGCTACTAATGATTCACTGTTTGTTATTCACACAGGTACGAACGACGTCACCACGACCCGGTCTGAGGAACTCCTGGAGAAGTACCGTAGGCTCATCCAGCAGTATAAGACTAAATCCCCTAACATTTTGATTTCAGGAGTTCAACCACGGACTTGGGCGGAGAGCGACTTTTTCAGTAAGGCCTTCAGCCTAAACAACCGCTTACAGACTCTTTGTAGGGAGCTTGACGTGGAGTTCCTAAACGCATGGGACAATTTCTATGGACAAAATGAGCTCTTCCACAGGGACGGATTGCACCTTTCTCCCATCGGGGCAGCCAGACTCGGAAGGCTCCTCAACGAAGTAGTGCGTGTCATCCGAACAAAAAAAGAGTCACGGCCACGTCCCTCCACCCCACCCGTGTAAATAGACGCCGTGCATCGCAACAAACCCGTAACCGTGATCCCGCAAGTACCACCACCTCTATTACTAAGCCTCTAGATAACTTAAAAATCCTTAGTTTCAATGCGCGTAGCTTAAGAAACAAATTTGATGAACTGAGATGTCTTGCTTTAACAGAAAATTTTGACATAATTGCTATAACCGAAACATTTATCGACACCACAAATATTGACTTAAGTTCCGAATACAACATAGATGGCTACAGACTCTTCAACAAAGATCGTGTAAACCGTAGGGGCGGTGGCGTCGCCCTTTATGTCAAAAGCTATTTGCAACCCACTGACAAAACACCGGGAAACAGTAACGTTGAACATTTGTGCGTGCGAGTAAACATTGCAAAAGTCAACTTAAATATATCTGTCACCTACAGACTTCCCGGGCAATCACTCGATGACGACCTTGAAATGTACAGCGTCTTAAGGCAGTCACTTAATAACAGCGACTCACTGATATTAGGAGACTTTAACCTCCCCCATATCGACTGGGCGACACGGTCAGGTACAGAAGGCGAGTCACATAGAATGATCGAATTTCTAGAAGAAAATTATCTAAGCCAAATGGTTTCTGAGCCAACTCGACAAAATAATATACTCGACCTTGTTATAACGACTCAAGATAACCTAATCAGTAGTGTCACGGTAGGAGAACACCTCGGTTCTTGCGATCATAAATTAGTGCGCGTCGACATTAAAGCTCAATCATCAGTGACTGAAAATAAAGTAAAGGTGCCCAATTTCAAAAGAGCTAACTTCGTAGAAATCCGACAAAAACTAACATAAATACAACTATCAGATGACGACAGCGTAGAGGAAGCCTGGCTAAGCCTTAAAAATCACTTACTCACTCAGCAGAACACATTCGTCCCCTTGTGCGAGAAGCGAATTAACACTAATAAAAGCCCACCGTGGTTTAATAGCGAAATTAAACAATCAGTCAATGAGAGAAAATTGTTTTACAGGTTAAAGAAAGAACAAAGCACGCCCGAAAACATTAGACTTTATAATGATGCCAGGCGACGAGTAAAAAGACTAGTAGGTCAGGCAAAGCGTAGATACGAAGAAAATATTGCAGCCAACTGTAAAAATAATCCGAAATCTTTCTTCAGTTACATAAACAACAGAAAGGCGATCAAAAGTGGTATTGGACCTTTAACAAACAGCGACGGTGCACTAGTGACTGACAGCCAACACATTGCAAACCTCTTAAACAATTACTTTTCCTCGGTGTTTAATACTAACAGTCTTCCTCTCGCTACCACCAACACCAGTACTATTGTAAATCTCGAGCATGCATTCCCTAATTTTGAAATAACAACCGATGAAGTCCTTAAAGCTCTCCATTCACTTAATACAAATAAAAGTCCTGGACCTGACAAAGTATATCCAACTCTGCTGAAAGAAACAAAGAGCGAAATACTTTCCTCCCTCACAACCGTATTCAATATGTCCTTGCGACAAGGCATCGTCCCTTCAGATTGGACAAAGGCTAACGTGACACCGATTTTCAAGAAAGGAGACAAAAAAGTACCAGGTAATTACAGGCCCATTAGTCTAACTTCGGTTGTAGGTAAGCTACTTGAGGGCATAATTAGAGACAAAATTGTGAATTACCTTGAAAGCCACTCATTGATTGGGGACTCACAACATGGCTTCCGAAACAAAAGATCCTGCCTATCAAACCTATTAACCTTTTATAACGACCTCTTCACTGTTTATGACATAACCAAATCACTGGACGTAGTCTATCTTGATTTCCAGAAAGCGTTTGATAAAGTCCCGCATCATAAATTACTTTACAAATTAAAGCAAATAGGTATTGACGGTCAAGTAAACCAATGGATCGCGAATTGGTTGAGCAACAGACAACAAAGAGTAGTGATTGACGGATTTAACTCAGAGTGGGCGCCTGTCACTAGTGGCGTCCCTCAGGGCTCGGTCCTTGGGCCAGTGCTCTTCATTATTTACATCAACGACGTGGATGTTGGACTCAATAACCGCATTAGTAAATTTGCAGACGACACAAAGATTGGCAACTCGGTTCTCACTGACGAAGACAGGCAAAGCCTCCAAGAGGATATGCACAAAATTTCAGCTTGGTCGGATAGATGGGAGATGCCCTTTAACGTAGACAAGTGCCAGGTCCTTCAAGTTGGAACGAGGAATAAGAAGTTCGAATACGAAATGCGCGGCGTTAAACTCAAAAGCGTTCAATGCGTCAAAGACTTAGGGGTCAAAATCACGTCAAACCTCAAATTCTCACAGCAATGCATCGATGCAGCAAATAAAGCGAACAGAATGTTGGGCTTCATTAAAAGAAACTTTTTATTCAAGAATAAAGATGTAATACTCCCGCTCTACAACAGTTTAGTCAGACCCCACTTGGAATATGCGGTACAGTTTTGGTCTCCCCATCATGCAAAGGATATTGCTAAATTAGAAGGTGTTCAGCGTCGGGCAACGAAAATGATCCCTTCCTTGCGCAACAAATCCTACGAAGAAAGGCTTTCTACCCTTAACATGTTCTCTCTTGAGAAACGTCGCCTCCGAGGAAAACTGATCGAATGTTTTAAAATACTTAATGGTTTCACGAATGTAGACAGATCAACATTGTTTATGATCGATGACACTTTGCGCACGAGGAACAATGGCGTAAAACTCAGATGTAGACAAGTAAATTCAGACTGCACCAAATTTTTCTTCACCAACGTTGTAGTGCGAGAATGGAATAAGCTTCCACCGTCAGTGGTCCAGTGTAACACGATTGACTCCTTCTAAAATAAGCTCGACCATCACTTCCTTCAACTTAATATCAACTAGAGTAGAAGTGCAACGTTTTGGAGTCTTCTGATTAATGTAAAATCACTTAGGTTTAAGGACAGACCACCAAGTCTGGACCATGGGGTTTATGTGGTCTGATTTTCTATGTCTCTCTCTCTCTCTCTCTCTCTCTCTCTCTCCAGCCTTTTCCGTCTTTATATAATTAATGACCCGTCTTATTCCCTTATGCTTTCGTTCAGTAAGTTTGTTGATCGTGTTTCTTTATTTGTTTATTTTTTCTCTTCTCTCGTTTGTGTGTCCCATATTTTTGTGCCTCAGTGGTCAGTTTGTCTTCGTCCAGGCTGCATCAGCAGGTATCATTCATAAACTCCCTTTCGGTTTTCCCATGACTAATTTCACGTCCCATTCCCTTTAAGTTTCGTTCGGTTAATCTGCTTCAGTGTGTATTCGTGAACTCCCTTTCGGTTCGCTTATGATTAATTTCACGTCCCAATCCCTTTAATCTTCGTTCGGTTAATCTGCTTCAGTCTCTTCGTGAACTCCCTTTCGGTTCTCTTATGATTAATTTCACGTCCCAATCCCTTTAATCTTCGTTCGATTAATCTGCTTCAGTCTCTTCGTGAACTTCCTTTCGGTTCTCTTATGATTAATTTCACGTCCCATTCCCTTTAATCTTCGTTCGGTTAATCTGCTTCAGTGTGTATTCGTGAACTCCCAAGAAGGGGTCGGGTAACCTTTCCCTGCAGGCCATACACTCAAGCGATGCGGCGCCCAGGGAACACATATTTGATACCGCTTTCGTAGGAGTTTGGGTCATTTTCAGGGCTAGTTGAAAGCCCCTGGTGATGGTTTGACCCTTCTTCTGTAACCTGAAAGTGAAAAAAAAACTCATGAAAACCCGAGTGATATCCTTTTCAGCTCTTGCAAATAGTTGACATGAGAAGGATGTGTGTGTGTGTGTGTGTGTGTGTGTGTGTGTGTGTGTGTGAGAATCTGGAGACAACAAAGGCTTGCTGGTGACAGGATATTGTTTCCGCTGCTGATAACATGAGTACACGTGACACCTTTTACTACGACAAGAAGGAGAAGATGATGAAGATGAAGAAGGTGAAGAAATAGAAGAAAGGAAAAGAAAGAGTACATTAGAGGAATAAAGAGGAAGAAAGAAGAAAAATGAAAAGAAAGAGAGGAAGAGAAAAAAAGGAAAAAAAGAAAAGAAGGAAAAGGAAAAGAAAGAGGAAGAAAAAGAAGGAAAGGAAAAAAGAGGAAAGAGAAGAAGAAAGAAAAAGAAAAGAGAAAGAGGAAAGAGAAAAAAAGAGGAAACGAAAAAGAAAAGAAAGAAAATTACAAAAGGGAAAAAAACAAATAAGACGAAAAAAAAGGAAAATAAAAATAAAAAAGAGGATAAATAAGAGGAAAGAGAAGAAGAAGAGGAAGAAGAAGAAAAAGAAGAAGAGAAGAAATGAAAATAAAATAAAAAGAAAAACGAAGAGGAAGCAGAAGAAAAAGAAGAAGAAGAAGAAGAAATGCAAATAAAATAAAAAGGAAAAAGGAGAGGAAGAAGAAGAAGCAGAAGAAGATGAAGAAGAAGAAGAAGAAGAAGAAGAAGAAGAAGAAGAAGAAGAAGAAGAAGAAGGAGAAGATTAGAAGATGAAAAAGAAGAAATAAAGATAAAAATATAAAGAGGAGAAAGAAGAGGAAAGAGAAGAAGCAGAAGAAGAAGAGGAAGCTAAAAAGAGTCGGCCGTCCATCTCATAATCTAACCTTTGGAGTCACTGAAGAAGCCAAAAAAATAAATAAATAAATAAATAAATAAATAAATAAATAAATAAATAAATAAAATCAGATCCCCAGTAAAACGCGTCGCCTTCCAGTTCTCATTACTCCTGGCGCAATCGTGAACAGGTCAGGTCAATACTAGAGGTCAACAGGGCAGAAAATGAAAATCGGCATATTCAGAGAAGAGAAAAAATGCCGCAGAGATTGAAAGGGTGACTGTGTGTGTGTGTGTGTGTGTGTGTGTGTGTGTGTGTGTGTGTGAAAAGATTAGTGAGGAAGTAGAAATATGAAGGAAAAAGGGAAGGGAGAAGAGGGAGAAATATTAAGGGAGGAGAAAGGAAGAAATAATATGAAGGAGGGAGAAGGAGGAAAGAAATAGGGAAGAGGAGAAGAGAGAAGAGACGGAGGGAAAGGGGGAGAGAAACATGGAAACATGGACTAGCAGGCAGCAGAAAGCCTGTTGGCTCATGACTAGGCTGCCTGCGTTCAGTGATTTAATCAATCCGTTTGCCACAGGAGTGGCTTGCAGGGAAGGATTAAAGCACTTGTGTACCTACTCTTGGGAACGTTCAGTTCACTCCCGTTGCAGCAAAGTGGCGATCAATGCGTTTCTTGAAGGAGTTGATGGTCTCTGCGCTAACCACTTCTGCAGGAAGGCTGTTCCAGTGGCGAACAACTCTATTTGAGAAATAACTCCTGCCGATGTCGGTATTGCATCGCTTTGCTTGAATTGTTTTTCCGTTGTTTCTTGTTCTCAGGTTAGTTTGTAGCGTGAAGAGTTTGGAGTGATCAACGTTGCTGAGCTTGTTCAGGTACTTAAAGACTTGTATCATGTCTCCCCGCAGTCGTCTCTTTTCCAACGTGAAGAGGTTGAGTCGCTCGAGTCGTTCTTCATAGGGATTCGTCCTCAGTGATGGTATCATCTTCGTGGCGCGGCGCTGTACTCTCTCAAGTAATTCAATGTCTTTCCTGTAATTAGGAGACCAGAATTGCACGGCGTATTCCAGGTGGGGCCTTACCAGCGAATTATACAAGGATAACATAACTCCCGGCGTCTTGTATTCGAAGTTCCTCGATATGAACCCAAGCATTGTATTGGCTTTCTTACAGGCGGACTTGCAGTGTTTTGTTTGTTTCAAGTCACTGCTGATGGTGACCCCGAGGTCTCTTTCCTCTTGCACAACATGTAGTGGTTCACCACCCATGTGGTATATGTGGTTGCTGTTTCTGGATCCGATATGCATTACTTTACATTTGGTAGTGTTGAAGGACATCTGCCATTTTTCCGACCACCGAGTGATCAGGTCCAGGTCTCTCTGCAATTTAAGCATGTACACACACACACACACACACACACACACACACACACACACACACACACACACACACACACACACACACACACACTGATTACTATTATTATTATTATTATTATTATTATTATTATTATTATTATTATTATTATTATTATTATTATTATTATTATTATTATTATTATTATTATTATAAGTAACTCCGGCTTATCATTAACCATTCTTTCTCCAAGAGCATAACGGGGCGGCGGCTTCCATCACACAGGAAGTTGAGGCC
Source organism: Eriocheir sinensis (assembly GCF_024679095.1). Lineage (NCBI taxonomy): Eukaryota > Metazoa > Arthropoda > Malacostraca > Decapoda > Varunidae > Eriocheir > Eriocheir sinensis. Next base: position 58,414 of record NW_026110558.1, read on the forward strand.
GTGAAACAGTCTCCCCTCCATTGATACTGATATCGCCACTCGCCAGCATGGTCCCGCGACACTGTTTGTTGACTTCCCATCGTGCCCCGTGGTAGCGGTCACTAACGCATGATTCATAGCGTTCATATACATATTAGCTGGACCCACCCCTGACTTCCCATCGTGCTCCGTGGTAGCGGTCACTAACGCATGATTCGCAGCGTTCATAAACATATTAGCTGGACCCACCCCTGACTTCCCATCGTGCTCCGTGGTAGCGGTCACTAACGCATGATTCGCAGCGTTCATAAACATATTAGCTGGACCCATCCCCTGACTTCCCATCGTGCTCCGTGGTAGCGGCCACTAACGTGGATCGCGTGGCTCGTATCGTTGTTAAACATACTTGAACTGTAAAGGTAAGAATAATTAAGAGGCCTGACACTCATCCCGGCATACATATCAACATGCAGAATGTTCCACCCTCTTCGTATATTTGTCTGTTAAATTACTACCAAGAACAGAATAAAAAAAATGTCGACTGGAAGAACAACATCAACGACCAAACAGCAACAACAAAAACACTGCCAAGAACAGAACAAAAAGTGACCCCCAAAGTGTTCCTCCCACGAAGAGGACTGAAGGAAAAACAACGAGGTGAAATTACTGGCAGAGGCGTCTTGATGATACTCCCTGTATTATAATTGTTCTCCCTTCAGGCCAAGCGCACGCACACTGACGCGGGCAGCAGTAACTAATCTGCCATCTTGATACTCCCTATGTTATAATTGTTCTCCCTTCAGGCCAAGCGCACGCACACTGACGCGGGCAGCAGTAACTAATCTGCCGTCTTGATAGTTCAGGACCCATAGTTTCAAACGTTTCACGGCCTTGGGATCGCCGTGTCAAGAACCTCTCGTAGAAGTTGTCGAGATTGCCACGGGTGTGTTCATATCTCTGGCGGTAGTTTTGCAAGATTTCTACGCCATGGACGAGTACTACACGCTTGGGAACCCGACGCATTATTTCTGTGGCCTTAGAAAATTATCGTATCAAGAGCCCGAAGCGTGCGAGAATACGAGTCCAGGTGTTGTAATTGCTTTTCCTTCAGGCCAAACGCACACACACACTTTGACCCGGGCGGCTGTAATTTTTCTGCCGCGGGGGAGGGCTCCGGAAAACCCCGCGGTGTTGTAACGGGACAAGGGCGGGAAGGGCGGTACGCGGGTTCGGGGGGGGGGACAATCTGATCAGGAGGAAATGTGGAAAGAAAAAAGTGATGATATAAATATGAGGAAAAAATGTCCGTAATTTAAATTCAGTGCAAAGAAGGACGGACGAGACGCGGGCGGGGAGGGTGTTGCGACCGTCTGAGCAGGAGGAAAAGTGGGAGGAAAAAGTGATGAATTAAATACATGAAGAAAAAATGTCCGTAACTTAAACTCAGTGGAAAGAGGGAATCTGGACTTCGTTGTAAAAGAGAGAGAGAGAGAGAGAGAGAGAGAGAGAGAGAGAGAGAGAGAGAGAGAGAGAGAGAGAGAGAGAGAGAGAGAGAGAGAGAGAGAGAGAGAGAGAGAGAGAGAGAGAGAGAGAGAGAGAGAGAGATTTACATAGATTTACATAGAAAATCAGACCACACAGACCCCATGGTCCAGACTTGGTGGTCTGTCCTTAAACCTAAGTGATTTTACATTAATCAGAAGACTCCAAAACGTTGCTTTTCTACTCTAGTTAATATTAAGTTGAAGGAAGTGACGGTCGAGCTTATTTTTGAAGGAGTCAATCGTGTTGCACTGGACCACTGATGGTGGAAGCTTATTCCATTCTCGCACTACAACGTTGGTGAAGAAAAATTTGGTGCAGTCTGAATTTACTTGTCTACATCTGAGTTTTACGCCATTGTTCCTCGTGCGCAAAGTGTCATCGATCAGAAACAATGTTGATCTGTCTATATTCGTGAAACCATTAAGTATTTTAAAGCATTCGATCAGTTTTCCTCGGAGGCGACGTTTCTCAAGAGAGAACATGTTAAGGGTAGAAAGCCTTTCTTCGTAGGATTTGTTGCGCAAGGAAGGGATCATTTTCGTTGCCCGACGCTGAACACCTTCTAATTTAACTATATCCTTTGCATGGTGGGGAGACCAAAACTGTACCGCATATTCCAAGTGGGGTCTGACTAAACTGTTGTAGAGCGGGAGTATTACATCTTTATTCTTGAATAAAAAGTTTCTTTTAATGAAGCCCAACATTCTGTTCGCTTTATTTGCTGCATCGATGCATTGCTGTGAGAATTTGAGGTTTGACGCGATTTTGACCCCCAAGTCCTTGACGCATTCAACGCTTTTGAGTTTAACGCCGCGCATTTCGTAATCGAACTTCTTATTCCTCGTTCCAACTTGAAGGACCTGGCACTTGTCTACGTTAAAGGGCATCTCCCATCTATCCGACCAAGCTGAAATTTTGTGCAAATCCTCTTGGAGGCTTTGCCTGTCTTCGTCAGTGAGAACCGAGTTACCAATCTTTGTGTCGTCTGCAAATTTACTGATGCGGTTATTGAGTCCAACATCCACGTCGTGGATGTAAATAATGAAGAGCACTGGGCCAAGAACAGAGCCCTGAGGGACGCCACTAGTGACCGGCGCCCACTCTGAGTTAAATCCGTCAATCACTACTCTTTGTTGTCTGTTGCTCAACCAATTCGCGATCCATTGGTTTACTTGACCGTCAATACCTTTTTGCTTTAATTTGTAAAGTAATTTATGATGCGGGACTTTATCAAACGCTTTCTGGAAATCAAGATAGACTACGTCCAGTGATTTGGTTACGTCATAAACAGTGAAGAGGTCGTTATAAAAGGTTAATAGGTTTGATAGGCAGGATCTTTTGTTTCGGAAACCATGTTGTGAGTCCCCAATTAATGAGTGGCTTTCAAGGTAATTCACAATTTTGTCTCTAATTATGCTCTCAAGTAGCTTACCTACAACCGAAGTTAGACTAATGGGCCTGTAATTACCAGGTACTTTTTTGTCTCCTTTCTTAAAAATCGGTGTCACGTTAGCCTTTTTCCAACCTGAAGGGACGATGCCTTGTTGCAAGGACATATTGAATACGGTTGTGAGGGAAGAGAGTATTTCGCTCTTTGTTTCTTTCAGCAGAGTTGGATATACTTTGTCAGGTCCAGGACTTTTATTTGTTTTAAGTGATTTGAGGGCTTTGAGGACTTCATCGGGTTTTATATCAAAGTTAGACAATGCATGCTCGGGATTTACATTAGTACTGGTGTTGTTGTTGGTGGTGGGAGGACTGTTATTATTAAACACCGAGGAAAAGTAATTGTTTAATAGGTTTGCAACGTGTTGGCGGTCAGTCACTAGTGCACCGTCGCTGTTTGTTAAAGGTCCAATTCCACTTCTGATCGCCTTTCTGTTGTTTATGTAACTGAAGAAGGATTTCGGATTATTTTTACAGTTGACTGCAATATTTTCTTCATATCTACGCTTTGCCTGACGCACTAATCTTTTTACTCGTCGCCTGGCATCTTTGTAAAGTCTAATGTTTTCGGGCGTGCTTTGCTCTTTCTTTAACCTGTAAGACAATTTTCTCTCCTTGACTGAGTGTTTAATTTCGCTATTAAACCAAGGTGGACTTTTATTAGTGTTAATTCGCTTCTCGCACAAGGGGACAAATGTGTCCTGCTGAGTGAGTAAGTGATCTTTAAAGCTTAGCCAGGCGTCCTCTACATTGCCGTCATCTGATAGTTGCATATCTATTAGTTTTCGTCGGATTTCTACGAAGTTGGCTCTTTTGAAATTGGGCACCCTTACTTTATTTTCAGTCACCGATGTTTGAGCTCTAATGTCAACGCGCACTAGTTTATGATCGCAGGAACCGAGGTGTTCTCCTACCGTGACATTACTGACTAGGTTATCTTGGGTCGCTATAACAAGGTCAAGTATGTTATTTTGTCGAGTTGGTTCAGAAACCATTTGGCTTAGATAATTTTCCTCTAGAAATTCGATCATTCTATGGGACTCACCTTCTGTACCCGACAGTGTCGCCCAGTCGATATGGGGGAGGTTAAAGTCTCCTAGTATCAGAGAGTCGCTGTTATTAAGTGATTGCCTTAAGACGCTGTACATTTCAAGATCGGCATCGAGTGATTGCCCCGGAGGCTTGTAAGTGACAGATATATTTAAATTGACTTTTGCAGTGTTTACTCGCAAGCACAAATGTTCAACGTTACTGTTTCTTGGTGTTTTGTCAGTGGGTTGCAAGTAGCTTTTGAGAGAGAGAGAGAGAGAGAGAGAGAGAGAGAGAGAGAGAGAGAGAGAGAGAGAGAGAGAGAGAGAGAGAGAGAGAGAGAGAGAGAGAGAGAGAGAGAGAGAGAGAGAGAGAGAGAGAGAGAGAGAGAGAGAGAGAGAGAGAGAGAGAGAGAGAGAGAGAGAGAGAGAGAGTCCAATCTAAGACAAAAACAGCTTGATTAAAAGAAAAAAAGACCAAGTGAAATTTAAGATGAAAAAGAAAATATGAAAACCAACGCAAAATTAGAAAAAGATGTAGGAAATAGAAGAATATTTGGAAGGGAAATCATTTGTGCTTCCTGCAAATGTCTGAGAAAGAACCTCAGAAAATTTTGCATCAAACAAAGAGGAAAGAAGGAATTATATGGACCTTAGGGGGAAATATAACAAGATAAAAAGATAAATAATTCAAATTTAAAGGAAAGAGGGATTTATATGAAGGGCTTAATAAAATATGCGAAAAATAATTACAAGAGAAAAGACTAATTCAGCACATCAACACACACACACACACACACACTCTCTCTCTCTCTCTCTCTCTACGCACATAACAATTTACGCATGTACACACACACACACACACACACACACACACACACACACACAGGGACATAGGCAGAAATTGGTTTACAATCAGGGTGGTGGATGAGTGGAATAGGCTTACCAGTCATGTGGTGAGTGCCAATACAATTGTTACATTTAAAAATGGATTAGATAAATTCATGGACAGCGATATTAGGTGGGGTTAGATACACGCGAGCTACACGGGAGCTTAGGTTCAGAGGAGCTACCTAGCGGCCTCTTGCAGACTCCTATGTTCTTATGTTCACACACACACACACACACACACACACACACACACACACACACACACACACACACACACACACACATACAGACTACCACCTCCACTACTATTACTACTACTACTACTTAACTACTTAACGCTCTAACTACCTTACTAATTAACTATGAACGGATAAAAAGGGGAGGAAACAAGGGAATGGAGGGAGGGGGAGGAGGAGGAAGGGAGGGAGGAAGAGGAGAAGGAAAGGAGGGAGGAAGAGAGGAAGGGAGGGGGAGGAAAAAGAGAGAGGAAGAAGGACTGGCTATTTGCTATCTGGACGTAAAGAGAGGAGGAGGGAAGGTACGTGTGTGTGTGTGTGTGTGTGTGTGTGTGTGTGTGTGTGTGTGTTACCTGCGCTGATAGTCGTGTGAGGTAATTAAGATTTCAACACCTGTCAGTATGAAGTTAATGAACAGTGCAATGATCTTTTTAGTGGTTTGAGGTAAAATTGAATCACCTGTCAGTCTTTGTGTCATTAAGAACGTATTGGTTGGTTTAGGAGTCGTGTGAGGGAAGACGTAAGTAGTACCTGTCAGTAGTAAGTATTGGAACATTAAGGTATGGTGTAGTTTTGTGACCCTGGTGGCAGTTTGACTCCTCTGTACCGTGAACCTAAGGAAACACACATTTGACAAGGCTTTCCTAGGAGTTGTGGGCATTTCCAGGGGTAGTTTTGTGACCCTGGTGGCAGTTTGACTCCTCTGTACTGTGAACCTAAGGAAACACACATTTGACAAGGCTTTCGTAGGGATTTTGGGCATTTCCAGGGGTAGTTTTGTGACCCTGGTGACAGCTTGATCTTTCCTCTATACCGTGCAATAAGAAAACACACATTGACAAGGCTTCCCTAGTAGTAGTAATCATTTCCAGGATTAGTTTTGTGACCCTGGTGGTAGTTTGACCCTTCCTCTGTACTGTGAACCTAAAGAAATAGACATTTGACAAGACTTTCCTAGGAGTCATGGGCATTTCCAGGGGTAGTGTTGTGAGCTCGGTGGTAGTTTGCCCCCTCCTCTGTACCGTGAACTTAAAAAAATATATTTGACGAGGCTTTCGTAGGGATTTTGGGCATTTCCAGGGGTAGTTTTGAGACCCTGGTGGCAGTTTGACTCCTTCTCTGTACCGTGAAACAAAAAAGCACACATTAGACAAGGCTTTCCTAGGAGTTGTGGGCATTTCCAGGGGTAGTTTTGTGACCCTGGTGATAGTTTGACTCCTCTGTACCGTGAACATAAGGAAACACACATTAGACAAGGCTTTCGTAGGAGTTGTGGGCATTTCCAAGGGTTGTGTTGTGACCCTGGTGACAGTTTGACTCCTTCTCTGTACCGTGAAACAAAAAAGCACACATTAGACAAGGCTTTCCTAGGAGTTGTGGGCATTTCCAGAGGTAGTTTTGTGACCCTGGTGGCAGTTTGACTCCTCTGTACCGTGAACCTAAAAGAAAAGAAAAAAACCATTTGACAAGACTTTCCTAGGAGTCATGGGTATTTCCAGGGGTAGTGTTGTGACCTCGGTGGTAATGCAAGATGGCGCCACTATAAACACTCGCCTGCGCCAGAACGGGCTGGGCCGACCATCAGGCCCCACCTGGAAGAAGCCTCGGGCCGACCATCAGGCCCCACCAGGAAGATGCCTACCGGCGCAACAGGCAACGACGTACTAAAAAAAAAAAAAAAAAAAAAAATTCACGGGGTAGTGTTGTGACCTCGGTGGTAGTTTGACCCCTCCTCTGTACCGTGAACCTAAAAAAGATATATTTGACAAGGCTTTCGTAGGAGCTGTGGGCATTTCCAGGGGTAGTTTTGTGACCCTGGTGGCAGTGTGACCCTTCCTCTGTACCGTCAACCGAAAAAAAAAATATTGACAAGGCTTTCGTAGGAGTCATGGGCATTTCCAGGGGTAGTTTTGTGACCCTGGTGGCAGTATAACCCTTCCTCTGTACTTTGAGCCTAAAAAATCACTAACGAAAACCCGATTGGGCTCTATTTTGCCCTTTGGAAATAGTTCACTTGAGGGGAAAATAGTTACACGTGGTTCCCTTGTTCACGTGTATAGCCTGTGTTGATTAGGTGCGCGAGGCCTCAGTGCTCATCTCCGGGGTAATAATAGATAGTGGTTACCTTGTTCACGTGTATAGCCTGTGTTGATTAGGTGCGCGAGGCCTCAGTGCTCATCTCCGGGGTAATAATAGATAGTGGTTCCCTTGTTCACGTGTATAGCCTGTGTTGATTAGGTGCGCGAGGCCTCAGTGCTCATCTCCGGGGTAATAATAGATAGTGGTTACCTTGTTCACTTGTATAGCCTGTGTTGATTAGGTGCGCGAGGCCTCAGTGCTCATCTCCGGGGTAATAATAGATAGTGGTTACCTTGTTCACGTGTATAGCCTGTGTTGATTAGGGGGAGTAGTCTAGAGGTGCGCGCGGCCTCAGTGCTCATCTCCGGGGTGAAAACAGATGCAGTGATAACTACTATGCATTTCAGCGGCAGACAAACGGTGTTTTTTGCAGATATCTCCTAAACTAATCGTTGGATGAGTATGATATTTCAGCACACTACCTTGAACATCCGTTCGTAATTTTTGGTTAACATACCATATTGCTATATGTGTTATGTGAGGAGTTTACTGAGTGATATTACGCCTAATCCAGTCATCATATCAAAGGTGTTACACAGAATCGGACGAGTGTGGGGTACTCGTCTAACCCCTCCACCACCACCACCACCACCCTGAAGAACCCCCAGACCACTCCTTCTCTACCCCAGTATCACATGACCCTCTTCCCCCCCCCCTACTCACACCATCAGCCTTCCACCTGTGATTTTTTTTCCCTATTGTAATTACATACGTATAGGTATAATAGTTACATACGTCAGTATGTACATACATATCATACATTAATAATATTATCTAATACAATTGCTGGTATATGTGGACATGAAAACCAGACTGGGTCAAACGACCGTTAAAGCAATAGCTAATTCCGCTGTTAATGGCCATTATTCACATCGGCAGTGATGATGAGGATGATGAGGTTTTTTTGCATAGTGATTGTGAATAAATCATGTTCTGTCATAGTTGTGCATATTTTTATTCCTCTCTCTCTCTCTCTCTCTCTCTCTCTCTCTCTCTCTCTCTCTCTCTCTCTCTCTCTCTCTCTCTCTCTCTCTCTCTCTCTCTCTCTCTCTCTCTCTCTCTCTCTGACTTTTACGCATTATACACATATGTATAGATTAAGAAAAATATATGCAGTTTATAATTTTTTGATAACATGAATATACAACAAACAAGTCAACAAAATAATATTATATATAAACTGGACCACTTTTTATGATCAATAGGCAGACAGTACGCAATAAGAGTATCAACTTTTCCTAACAGTAGAAGGTCCAAGTCACAGGTAATTCCAGCACATCATGTTCACGTCCTCCTCTCATAATATACACGTGAACTGTCTGTCCTGTCCGCCACTTGTAGGAAAGTAATCGGATACTACATGAGCGGCTTTCAACTCTCCTCGCATAAATACAGATGTGGGAGCTCTCACGTGTCTCCGGCAGAGGTGATGCGCCATGAATGGAAGGTTGACTGGATGCATTATGGATATGACTTCGGAGGTGGAGAGGGAGAGAATGGGAGTGTTAGGTGGAAAATTTGTAATGGGGAGAGAAATGGAGAGTGTCTAGAGAATAAGAACATAAGAATAGAATATGAAGGTAAAATGAGATGATGTCGACGGGAGGAGGAAGGTAGTAGAATGAAAGGATGGGAAGGCGTTAGAGAATGAGAGGACAGAGAAGGTGGCAGTGATGTAGAGTAAGGAGGAGGAGAAGGAACAGGAGGAGGCGATGGATGGGACTGAGAGAAGGTAAGGTGATATGCCACGCTTATTATGGTTAGAAATGTTATGAAGTGGCGTGAGTCTCCTTTGTTGAATAGGTAAATGTGGAACACCTCTGCCTTGCTCTCCGCATCTAAAAGCGATCTGTTTATAAAGAGGAACCACCGGCATTTATATCGTTGCTTAACATCCTCAACGTGGCATCTGCGTTGTTTTTACGCTCATGAAGGCATATTATTAGTCTTGTGAATGAGATGTGGCTTTGATTTCATCTCCTTTTTAGTCTTGTTGTTCTTCATCTTGTTCTTGTTAGTCTTTCTCTTCCTTCTTTTCCATCTCCTCCTCTTGTTACTGCTCTTTCTCCTTCCTCACCACCATGACCACTACCTCCTCCTCCTCCTCCTCCTCCTCCTCCTCCTCCATGAATCAGCCTCCTCGTGTACCTGTCTGCCTGGGTCCTGTCCGCCACTTGTCCGCCCAGGAAAGTGGAATCGGATACTGCATGAGCGGCTTTCGACTCGCTCCTCGCATAAACGCCTCGATCCCTTTAGATGTGGGAGCTCTCAGCGCGTGTTTCCGGCGGGGGAGGTGATGCGCCGAGCTCGTGGGAGTGGAAGGTTGACTGGATGTTCGTATGGATATGACTTCGGAGGTGGAGAGGGAGAGAATGGGAGTGTTAGGTGGAAAATTTGTAATGGGGATAGAAATGGAGAGTGTCTAAGAGAATAAGAACATAAGAATAGAATATGAAGGTAAAATGAGATGATGTCGAAGGGAGGAGGGAAGGAATGAAGGTAGAATGAAAGGATGGGAAGGCGTTAGAGAGTGAGAGGACAGAGAAGGTGGCAGTGATGTAGAGTAAGGAGGAGGAGAAGGAGCAGGAGGAGGCGATGGATGGGATTGAGAAAAGGTAAGGTGATATGCCACGCGTATTATGGTTAGAAAGTGTTATGAAGTGGCGTGAGTCTCCTTTGTTGAATAGGTAAATGTGGAACACCTCTGCCTTGCTCTCCGCATCTAAAGCGATCCAAGATTTGTTTATAAAGAGGAACCACCGGCAAGGGAACATGACATGAGCTTGATTTATATCGCTGCTTAACAGCCTCAACGTGGCATCTCTGCGTTGTTTTTTACGCTCATGAAGGCATATTATTAGTCTTGTGAATGAGATGTGGCTTTGATTTCAATTCTAGTTACTAAAAAAAAAAAAGTTGTGGATCATATATGTTTCTTTCTGGGTAATTTAGTGTAAGCAAGGACTACGAAAAGTTTTAAATGGACGTTAGTTAGATTTATGGATATGTCGGGCGGTTAATAAGTACGTAACTTGTTCTGGAGAGCTACTTTTTTTTCTCATGAACTCTGTCTTTTTGGGTGTGGAAGAGAAACTTGTATTTTGTCCTATTTTCCAATTAATGCACTGCGGCCTTTATTGGAATAGCTTAATAACACAAACAAAGAATTTAGCATTGGCCTTTAGAAAAAAATGCATATGAAAACGTAGGAAATTATAATTGAGGTAAGTTAGATCAGACAGGGAGATTAAAAGGAGCCAGGAGGAGGAGGAGGAGGAGGAGGAGGAGATGGAAGAGATGAGTGGGTGGTGAAGTCAAGGAGGAGCCAAGAGAAGGAGATTGTGTAGCACTGAAGGCGAGTCAGGTGGTCGGCCCCGGAGAGCAAGTAGTCCCGGGCACAACAGGTCTTGACCCCTGACCCTCACGCCGCAGCTTATGGCTCTCGGCGCTGCTATCAGGGCCGTCTAATAGGCGCACCTAACAGTACCATAGCCGATCCAGGACTCAGGACGTTTCCTAAGTTAAAGAAGGTAATGTTATACTTGTATTTCGTAAAGAATCCTTATAACCAAAAACAAACTAAAATTATGAGTATTCTTTTTCTTGAACACAACATTCATTAAACAACAGAACAATAATATGAAAATACGCATAGCTACCGTTGCCAGATTGTCGTACTCAGAGCATAGTATTTAACGGTGCTTGACGCCTAACTATTGCCAAGAAACATCAGGATCTTACTCTTTTAACGATAACTATAAATTAGTTTCGTTTTTTGAGCCCAAAAGACAGTTTTGGGGCAGGAAGTCGGGAAATATAATCAGCTGAGTACGACAATCTGGCAATAATCTGTGGCCGAGGCAGCAGCAGCCTGCCATATTGCGGGTGTCAGATACCTAAAATAGCATATTTTTACTGCGTAAAGCAGGTGATGTCACTTATTGTGACTTCGTGAGCTTTCATATTTATCTATTTATGTATGTTTCATGGTGCCAAAACATAAATTACTAGTTTCATTTTTATTAGTGACACGAATTTGTGACTGTTTATCACAATAGCATTTCACTCTAATACGTGAATCAGACTCCACAGAAATGTTACCAGTGTGTGTATGAATGAATACAAAGATAAGCACATACTTTGATTTACCTCTAGGATGGCTCGTGGATCATTAAGAAATGAAAACAAAATATCCGGCTAAGCTACTCTTTAGCCATTACCTTTAATGGCGCCCAAAAAACAGTCCCTCCGCCAAGTTTGTACCCCACATTTGGTGATGTCATAAGAACATAAGAACATAAGAACGCAGGAGTCTACAAGAGGCCGGTAGGCCTGTACGAGGCAGCTCCTTTGACCCTAAGCTCCCGTGTATCTAACCCCACCTAATATCGCTGTCCATGAATTTATCTAGTCTATTTTTGAATGTGACAATTGTATTGACACTCACCACATGACTGCTAAGCCTATTCCACTCATCCACCACCCTGTTAGTAAACCAATTTTTGCCTATGTCCCTGTTGAATCTGAATTTATCCAGTTTAAACCCATTACTTTGTGTCCTACCCGGTTCTCTTACCAACAAAACCTTATGAATGTCTCCCTTATTAAAGCCTTCATCCATTTATAAACCTCGATCATGTCTCCACGCACCCTTCGCCTTTCTAGAGAATGCAAGTTTAAGAGAGGGAGGGAAAGCAGATTGCAGTGTCGGGAAGGTGTAGCTAATGGTAATACACACACACACACACACACACACACACACACACACACACACACATTCCGAACGCCTCTTTAACTACATATTCATATTTGCTAAATAAAAGAAAAGTGTTTTCAGATATGTTTTTCATACAGTTCTTGGAAGCGTGATAAGAATTAGCGTAAACATAGGGCGTCTCTCTCTCTCTCTCTCTCTCTCTCTCTCTCTCTCTCTCTCTCTCTCTCTCTCTCTCTCTCTCTCTCTCTCTCTCTCTCTCTCTCTCTCTCTCTCTCTCTCTCTCTCTCTCTCTCCCCCCCCCCCTTGTGCGAGAAGCGAATTAACACTAATAAAAGTCCACCTTGGTTTAATAGCGAAATTAAACACTCAGTCAAGGAGAGAAAATTGTCTTACAGGTTAAAGAAAGAGCAAAGCACGCCCGAAAACATTAGACTTTACAATGATGCCAGGCGACGAGTAAACAGATTAGTGCGTCAGGCAAAGCGTAGATATGAAGAAAATATTGCAGCCAACTGTAAAAATAATCCGAAATCCTTCTTCAGTTACATAAATAACAGAAAGGCGATCAGAAGTGGAATTGGACCTTTAACAAACAGCGACGGTGCACTAGTGACTGACAGCCAACACGTTGCAAACCTATTAAACAATTACTTTTCCTCGGTGTTTAATAATAACAGTCCTCCCGCCACCACCACCAACACCAGTACTAATGTAAATCCCGAGCATGCATTGTCTAACTTTGAAATAAAACCCGATGAAGTCCTTAAAGCCCTCAAATCACTCAAAACAAATAAAAGTCCTGGACCTGACAAAGTATATCCAACTCTGCTGAAAGAAACAAAGAGCGAAATACTCTCCCCCCTCACAACCGTATTCAATATGTCCTTGCGACAAGGCATCGTCCCTTCAGATTGGAAAAAGGCTAACGTGACACCGATTTTTAAGAAAGGAGACAAAAAAGTACCAGGTAATTACAGGCCCATTAGTCTAACTTCGGTTGTAGGTAAGCTACTTGAGGGCATAATTAGAGACAAAATTGTGAGTTACCTTGAAAGCCACTCATTAATTGGAGACTCACAACATGGCTTCCGAAACAAAAGATCCTGCCTATCAAATCTATTAACCTTTTATAACGACCTCTTCACTGTTTATGACGTAACCAAATCACTGGACGTAGTCTATCTTGATTTCCAGAAAGCGTTTGATAAAGTCCCGCATCATAAATTACTTTACAAATTAAAGCAAATAGGTATTGACGGTCAAGTAAACCAATGGATCGCGAATTGGTTGAGCAACAGACAACAAAGAGTAGTGATTGACGGATTTAACTCAGAGTGGGCGCCTGTCACTAGTGGCGTCCCTCGGGGCTAGGTTCTTGGCCCAGTGCTCTTCATTATATACATCAACGACGTGGATGTTGGACTCAATAACCGCATTAGTAAATTTGCAGACGACACAAAGATTGGTAACTCGGTTCTGACTGACAAAGACAGGCAAAGCCTCCAAGAGGATTTGCACAAAATTTCAGCTTGGTCGGATAGATGGGAGATGCCCTTTAACGTAGACAAGTGCCAGGTCCTTCAAGTTGGAACGAGGAATAAGAAGTTCGAATACGAAATGCGCGGCGTTAAACTCAAAAGCGTTCAATGCGTCAAGGACTTGGGGGTCAAAATCGCGTCAAACCTCAAATTCTCACAGCAATGCATCGATGCAGCAAATAAAGCGAACAGAATGTTGGGCTTCATTAAAAGAAACTTTGTATTCAAGAATAAAGATGTAATACTCCCGCTCTACAACAGTTTAGTCAGACCCCACTTGGAATATGCGGTACAGTTTTAGTCTCCCCACCATGCAAAGGATATTGCTAAATTAGAAGGTGTTCAGCGTCGGGCAACGAAAATGATCCCTTCCTTGCGCAACAAATCCTACGAAGAAAGTCTTTCTATCCTTAACATGTTCTCTCTTGAGAAACGTCGCCTCCGAGGAAAACTGATCGAATGTTTTAAAATACTTAATGGTTTCACGAATGTAGACAGATCAACATTGTTTATGATCGATGACACTTTGCGCACGAGGAACAATGGCGTAAAACGCAGATGTGGACAAGTAAATTCAGACTGCACCAAATTTTTCTTCACCAACGTTGTGGTGCGAGAATGGAATAAGCTTCCACCATCAGTGGTCCAGTGTAACACGATTGACTCCTTCAAAAATAAGCTCGACCGTCACTTCCTTCAACTTAATATCAACTAGAGTAGAAATGCAACGTTTTGGAGTCTTCTGATTAATGTAAAATCACTTAGGTTTAAGGACAGACCACCTAGTCTGGACCATGGGGTCTGTGTGGTCTGATTTTCTATGTAAATCTATGTAAATCTCTCATACTCCTCCACTTCCCCCTTTCTCTTCCTCCTCCGTTTCCCCCTCTTTCTCTCTCTCCATCTCCCCCCCTCTCTCTCTCTCTCTCTCTCTCTCTCTCTCTCTCTCTCTCTCTCTCTCTCTCTCTCTCTCTCTCTCTCTCTCTCTCTCTCTCTCTCTCTCTCTCTCTCTCTCTCTCTCTCTCTCTCTCTCTTATCTCCTCCACTTCACCCTTTCTCTTCCTCCTCCGTTTCCCCCCCCTCTCTCTCTCTCTCTATCTCTCTCTCTATCTCTCTCTCTCTCTCTCTCTCTCTCTCTCTCTCTCTCTCTCTCTCTCTCTCTCTCTCTCTCTCTCTCTCTCTCTCTCTCTCTCTCTCTCTCTCTCCTCCACTTCCCCCTTTCTCTTCCTCCTCCGTTTCCCCCTCTTTCTCTCTCTCCATCTCCCCCCCTCTCTCTCTCCCCCTTAGCTCTGCCATACCCACTATCATCACCACCACCACCACCACCACCATCACCACCACCACCACCACCATCACCACCACCATCACCACCTTCATTATCAGCACGCCAGTCTCCACCATAAAATCCACATACACGAAAGCAACACGTTTTCTCATCGTTATTGTCATGTGGTTGTCTTATTGAGTTTAATGTTTAGGGCTATATTGTTAATACTAAAAATCTCCCCCGATACACATGGTGGAGGAGGGAGGACAGGTGGAGGTGGCGAGAGGGATGTTTGGAGAGAGACTAGCGGGGGTGGTGGAGGTGGCTGGGGGGATAACTACTTGCTTTCCGGGGTGTGGGTAAGGAGAGAGGGGGAGGGGAAGGGTGGGGGGAAGTGTTCGTTACCCTCACGGAATATATATTTGGTATAATTTATTCACATTAAATACGTCAACTTTCCCGTGACTGACGAAAGCAAAATGATTAGGCTGGAAAAAAGTTGATTACACCAATATCTAGACGACTTAGAATCCTGGCGCCGGATGCTCAAAGGGGTGGTAACTTATCCCCGGAGACGGTTGTAAGTCACGGGTCGCGTCGCAAGTTAGCTCCCCGCTAGGACCGTCCTCCGCAGCGATGCACAGCGCGGTCGCAGCGGGGTGCTAAGGGTTAGCCCTATGGTTCATGAGTGAGGCGGTAGAGGGCCGGCAGCTCACCAGCTGATGTGATTGCAACCAATGGAAATCACTGAAACAAAGAAGACAGCCAATCAGGATCGAGGAAGGTGTTTGTAAACAAACGATGGAAACTTGGGCATTTGGTGCGGGGCCGTCTAGCCAGACCACTTGCTACGCTTCCCTACTTCCTTCCATTCTTCCACCGACTGTTGCAGTGGCAACACCTGACCTCGTAGAGCCCGACCACTCCTCACACCAGTCATCCGCGCCTCACTTGGCCCATCCTCAAGAAGACGCAAACAGTAAGTATTTCCCCTAGTTCGTACAGACTAGCCATAATGTAGAAAACTAATGAAATATTGGTCGGAGTCAGATGCCACACCTTGCCCTTCCAAGCCCCAACACCCTGCCCTTCCAAGCCCCAACACCCTGCCACACCCTGCCCTTCCAAGCCCCAACACCCTGCCACACCCTGCCCTTCCAAGCCCCAACACCCTGCCACACCCTGCCCTTCCAAGCCCCAACATAAAAAGAACATAAGAACATAGGGAAACTGCAAGAGGCCGGGTGGCCTACACTGGACCCTCTTATCCCATGAGCCCTGACTTTATTTAACAGTCTCTGGTGAGGTACCTTATCGAAGGCCTTACTAAAATCCAGATAAACCACATCATAGCTCTCATCATTGTCAGCTGCCCGTATACTCTATTGTAAAAGGATATAAGATTAGTAAGGCACGACTTTCCTTCAGTAAACCCATTATGGAGAGCATTATGATATACAAAATGTTTTTTATTCTTTGATATGTGCCGATACTAACCAAGCCAAATTTTTCGGGCAAATATCTCCCTCTCTATTAACAGTGTAAGGTAGTCAGGGGGATGATGTTAACGTCATATAAACTGCCTGCTAAATGTTACCATTCATCATTTTCCTTTCTTCTCAGGTGGCGGCCCAGCACAAAAGACACATTATTCAGTGGCAGAAGAAATTGTGCTGGGCTTAATTCCTGTGGAGGCCATCATGGGCCATCGTGGGATTCCAAACCCGGACCAATTGGCACTGACACAGGGTGAGACATAAAAATATATTTGCGTTATGATCAGAAATATGATTCTTACTGAATGATAACGATTAACCATTGAATATTGTTATGTGTAATACTAACTACACATACACTATCTTGTGTTAACTACACAGTGTACACCAGAAAGTCAAAATGTATACACATTAGTTATATTGTTGTAATATACATTTACAACCTAAAAAACAATACGTTAGGAGCAAGTTTCACATTTGAAATAGACCTAATACTTGTTATATATTTTTAGTCTTAATTCTACAGTAAATGTTAATTTAATTTATGATATTTAGTATCTAGGCACTAGGAGGCATAGATTCCTCAAGGCTCCCGGAGGTGTAGGAACTTAGCAATGGTTTAATAATACCGCTGTATATCATTTATATGTTGTGATTTCCGTACAGAATACCAAGATGATGAAACACCTTTAGATGAGGAGTAGGAGGAAGAGGAGTGGAGGCAGGTGCAGCCCACCGAGGTTATACCAGTGGATATGCCTGCGGCCCTTAATGACCATTTATATGTGGCATTTATGGGCACCCCAAGACAGGCATCAAGGCCCAGGCCCTCAACGACCCACCACCCCTATGCCCGCCCAGCCAACCACACTCCCACCCGCCCAGCCAGCCACACTCCCACCCGCCCAGCCAGCCACACTCCCACCCGCCCAGCCAGCCACACTCCCACCCGCCCAGCCAGCCACCGGAGAACTGCACAACATCCTGCACAGGACATTAACCTACTGGAGCAGATGTTTGAAGTGCAGAAGACACTCCACACTTCGGTGGAGAGGATGACCGACAGGCTGGAGCAAGCAATTGCTCGCGCTGGTTCAGAGATTGCAGCTGCTATACGGTGTGCTGCAGGTAAACTGCCACAGTAATGTGCATGTTTATCTGCAGCACCCGCCTGCAGAGACCTCATGTTTGACAACTTGAGGTCTCTGCAATGGACAGTATTGGCTATCCGGTGGCGACTCGGAGACAAGTACTGTTTTGACTTAACTCAGTTCCTTTTTTTCTATTTCAGAAAAAAATAATACTGGCTGTCGTTTGGAGCCAAATGTGGTACCTGCTGGTAAAAAAAAAAAAAAGGATTTACCCTTTGCTGGTCAGATTTTAAGGCTTGCGTGGGTGTGGGGTGTGTGTGACCAGGGAGGGCGAATGTGCCCGCAGTCTCCTGAGCGGCCCAAATGGACAAAACACAGCTTGGGAGGTTTCGTATTTTTTTTTGCCCAGGGCTTTATTTTGCTCTCCAGTAGCTTAAAAATGATTTAACTTGCTGTCAAATAATTGTTCGTAGCTATTTTGACCTCTGGTCTTAAGATAAGTGTTTACAGACGCCCTCTCGCTGGAGAGGATGTCTGTAAATCTCTTATCTTAAGGCCAGAGGTCAAAATAGCTACAGGTACTTCAACTAGCAATTATTCAACAGCAAGTTCAATCATTTTTAAGCTGCTGGGCAAAAAAATACGAAACCTCCCAAGCTGTGTTTTGCCCGTTTGGGCCGCTCAGGAGACTGTGGCACGCGTCACATTCGCCCCTCAGTGGTCACACACACCACACACAGACGCAAACCTTAAAACCTTACCAGCAAAGCATAAATGCATTTTTTTCTATCAGCAGGTACTACGTTTGGACATAAGGCTCCAAACGACAGCCATTATTATTTTCCAAACTAGAAAAGAGGAACCGAGTTAAGTCAGAACAGTACCTGTCTCCGAGTCACCGCCGGATAGCCAATACGGTCCATTGACGTACTCTGGGTAGCCAGGGGATTTATCCCCCGACTCGCCAAAGACCCAACTGTGCGGTGGACTTTCCGATGCCTTCACATTGGGCGAGCCCACCATCAGTGACGGGTGACGAGCAAAGCCTACAGAACTCCTACACCTTGAAGGAGGAACAGTTATATTTTTATAATGTGGATAAGTAAGAGAACGGTTATATTTTTATAATGTGAAGTCAGAAGCTTTGGAATAATCACTGTGATATACATGTGTGTCGTTCATGTCACAAACACAAATAGCCATTGAATATATTTATGCATTATGTATGTGTGATATTGGGAATCACTGTGATATACATATGTGTCATTCATGTCACCTAGTCAATATATTGTGTTACATTTGCATGTGATATCTGCAACTCCTGTGATAGGCTGTGGTAGTCTTTTTATCATGCATACTATTGTCAGAACTATGCATGGCACAGTTACTTGTAAGTTGTGCCACTGCTACTGGACACTGTTCAAACAGGACAAGCTATTTAATGTGCAATATTGATGTAGGTTTTGTATACATTGTATGCAAACCCTGTTTTGGGTCTATTCGTTCATCTCAACTGTGATATTTAGTAAAGACCTTTGGTACTGATGTTATTTGCTCCCGTTTCATCTCATACCAGACTCATATGTGCAACTAAAGGTACAAATATGTATTTAATTTGGTTTCATGGGTGGGATAAGGCAATTGAGGTAGAGAATGATTATTTTTATGTGAAAATAAATGCAAAATAATTTTGAATGATGAGTGTAAATACCTTGGATTAGTTATGTGCAAGCATTGGGGTATGGAGGGAGAGACAAGAGAAAGGGCATTGCAAGGAAGAAGGGTGGTAGAGTCTTTGGGACGTATCATGAATGGCAGAAGTTTGAGCATGGAGGTAAAGAGGGATTTGAGAAATACAGTAATAGTACCAACCCTCACATATGCTAGTGAAACATGAAAGTCAATAGGTCTAGAATGCAGGCAGTGGAAAGGAGTTTTTTGAGAAGTGCTTGTGGTGTGACTAGAATGGCTGCAATGAGTAATGCAAGTGTGTATGAGCGTTTTGGAATAGGTCATGGGGATGAGGGAAGAAGTGAAGGGCAGACTTTAAAGTGGTTTGGTCACATGGAGCGAAGTGAGAGTAAGAGTCTATGATATGTGAGTGAGAGGGAGGAATGTTAGAAAATCTCCAGTGAAATGGAGATAGGGTGCAAGAGTACGTTAGGGAGAGGGGTGAAAGGTCCTTGAAACTTTGAGAAAGCAAGGGAGTGTCTGGAGAGATGGAAACTCGTCTGCCGTGGCCATCCCCTGGTGGGAGCTCATCCCTTTATTGTCGAAATAAATCCCTTATGCAATAGTTAACCAGTAGCATTTTCACTCTTTCAGCCCTTACACTGGTAAACTCTGGAGCAATCTTCCTTCATCTGTTTTTCCTCCTGCCTACAACACACTATTTCAAGAGGAGAATATTGATCAGGACACCCACAAATTGTCCTCTCCTCTTAACTCTTTATTGGAGCAGTGATTTGTATTTGGTTTTATTTTTTTGTGCCCTTGCCCTCGAGCTGCTTCCTTTGCTTAACCCGTACAGTGTTTAGTGTGTGTGTGTATATATATATATATATATATATATATATATATATATATATATATATATATATATATATATATATATATATATATATATATATATATATATATATATATATATATATATATATATATATATATATATATATATACGTACCTCTTAGGGAAGTGTTTAGTACGTATATATACGCTTGCTCTTTTGAGCAATTTTACACCCTTTATTTTTGTTTGTGTATGTAACATTGTTCATTGACAGTAAAAAGGAATATTTTTAAAAGTTTTTTGTGTTTCTAAAGAGATTCAAAATGGCCTTTCTGGACAAGTGTACGCATTCCAGCAAGCCATTATACAAGAAGGTATGTTACTTTCTTGTAGGTAAAAAGAAATCATAATTATAGAAAAAAGTAATCACACATTACGCAGTGATCCATATGCTTTTAATTTGATTAACCTGTGGTATGAACAGTACAGCTTCAGTTAGCACAACAGTCATTACAGTACACAGGATAAATAATTACAGTCATAAACACAGGAAGATAATCACACAGGTCAGTCATATGCTTTTAATATGATTAAGGGGTTGTTGTGCCTTTGCCGGTAAATTGACTACCTCACTGCTGGGGTTCATCAGAATGTTATTTCATTGAAATGGGTTTTAGTTTTACCAGCAATGAGCACCTTCCCATTCCTCCATAAACATTCCTCGCCAACCTGGTTCATCACTAATCAATATCCGCACTCCCTGGGCAAGAGTGCAGAATGCTGAGATACATGGGGTATGTGAGATGGACAAGTAGGGTACCAAACTAGGTGATGAGACTGTGTGGTGTGGAGGTGGTGAACCTCTTGACCGAAGACGCTGAAGTTAGGGTTGACCGAAGATCTGCTGGGCAGCATGTTGGTAACCCTCCACCACATGTCCATGGCTGAAACTCTCAGCGTCTTGCGGTGGGAAACGAGTCCTATGGATCACCACGTACACACATTCTGAAACACATGGTTAAGGAACAAGTTAAATGGCTACTGTGCATATGTGAGGTTAGTTATGTTATATGAAGCAGAGAAATGGCCAACAATTAAAGAGTTGAAGAGGATGATAAGCAAGTCAAGAGTACAGAGTGCTGAAATGTATAAGGTATGTGAGAGGGACAATTAGGGTATCAAACTAGGTGATGAGAATGTGTGGTGAGGAAGTGTTAGCCCCTGGTGCCTCTCTTGATCAAAGATGCAGAAGTTAAGGTTGACTGAAGATCTGGGCAGCATGTTGGTAACCCTCCACCAAGTGTCCATGGCTGAATTCTCTCAGCGTCTTGCAATGGGAGTACAGTCCTCTGGATCCTACACACGCTGACCACTCGGCCACCGGTGCACCATACGCAAATGGCAGGTGTAAGCTGATATTAATTAGATATTAATAATAATTAACATAAATTCAGATCAAGAAAGATGAGCATGTGGTCATTATGGTTTCTTGTTTTATTCTTATGCTCCAACTGTGAGTTCTGCACATTTACATATGAAAGCAATCTATTAATAACTGCAAGGTCTACATATATGCCTACCTATACTCAGGAAAAGAAGTTTCTAATAATTTCCTGCCTGACAACTTGACCAGGAACCTGTCTGTTGTCTCTCACAGGCTGAACTGGTACTTCTTCTTCTTGCACAAGATCACCAACATAGGGAATGCGACGATCCACACAGTAGTTGTGCAGGAGCATGCAAGAAGTCGCAATCTTCATTGTCTTCTCGGGGTCGTACTGCAAACTTCCTCCTGACTCGTGAAGGCACCTGAACCTTGACTTGAGGATCCCAAACGTCCGCTCAACAATGCATCTTGTCCTTCGATGACTCTGGTTGTAGCGTTCCTCCCCAGGTGTTATCAGGTGTACAACTGGGGTCATCAGGAATGGCTCCAGAGGATACCCACTGTCTCCTGTGAAATGGAAAATTCATTAATTCATTATTCATTTAGCATAGGAACAATTTGAGTATGGGTAGCTGTGCCTTGGTGTTGTCAATAATGCTAAAAAAATTGCAGTGATATTTTGTTACTTTTGTACTGATGGTAACCCAACTGTGGCTGGCTGCTTGTAATCACTAAGAAAGTTGTTGAACTGCCAGACCCTCATAATAATACCATTTACTGTTGACATCATGTATAGACGAGCTTGATGAGTAACATGATGTGGCATTGACAATGTAGTGTTATGTGAGACAGTCTTTCCACTACGAAATGCATGAAAACTATGTTAAAAATTTTAATGTCATATGCAGTTCTACTAAGAGTTTTGTTATCATAACAATATGACATGTCTAGAAGGTTAACATTCATTAACATGTAATCACAAGATATAATATACAATTATGAGGTTTTTTCTATGCAGGCAAAAATCTGAACATGTAGGCATGTGGTACGAAAGCACAGGTAATTTGATAGAATTACATGGAATATATAAGGAAACATACCTATTAAAAGAGCATCTCCAAAATGACCAGCAAGGAACCGCTGCTTAAGGGCACAGTGTCTCCATATAAAGGAATCATGTGTGCTCCCTGGGTAACTGGCGTCGTAGCTGATGATCTTGTTGTTGGTGTCACCCACAGCCTGTATATTTAGGGAGTGAAATTGTTTCCGGTTGACATAAATCTCTTCATTTTCCTCTGGGGCCTTGATGCGAATGTGGGTTCCATCAATGGCACCTATCACTCTTGGAAAGTTACCAGTGCGTCTGAAGTCCTGCATAGCTCTGTTGATATCTATTGCTGTGGTTGGCATCTTTATCTCTTGACTGGCCTTTACACAAAGTACTTGAGTTACTTTGTCAATGGCCCTACTAACACTTGATTGGTCCATTCCAACAGTGTCTCCAATAACAGTTTGGAAGCTGCCACTTGCAAAAAACCTTAGTGCAGCCAGAACCTGGGTGTGAGTTGGGAGTGCATGTGCCCTCCTGGTTCTCCTTTCCAGGTGGGGACGCAGCTCATCACAGAGCCTGATGATTTCTTGACGGGGAAATCTATACACCCGCAACAGATGTTCATCACTAACGTGTAGTGGGTCAAGTGGGTCCCGATATCTCCTTTCTCTGCGCAGTCTGCGATTGAAAACGTATACCAACATACTCCATCTGTGAAACACAGAAATAACCACATTACTAGAATTAAGTAGAACAACACCCTGCCCTTCCCAGCCCCAGTGACTCTTGCTACGCTCAAACAACGCTATTCATATGCATGGAAGCTTTAAGAACTCCATGGGATTAAGAAATATTGATGAAAACAACCCACATCACTGCCTCATGAGCCCAACCTTATTTCTCCATAACCAGCCCACGTATCATCGTAATTGTCCTTCATGTGACTCTTGCTACGCTCAAACAACAATATTCATATGCATGGAAGCTTTAAGAACTCCATGGGATTAAGATATATTGATGAAAACAACCCACACCACTGCCTCATGAGCCCTACCTTATTTCTCCATAACCAGCCCACATATCATCGTAATTGTCCTTCATGTGACTCTTGCCACCTTAATGTAAAGCTATACAAAGGTAGGAGCTCAAACACGTACCTTATATTGTGTATAGAGGTGGAGATGTGGATGAGGCGGAAACACTTCTTCAATGGCGACGGGTTAGGACGGAAACTGGTCGGATCTAGCCCCGCTCCCGAGCAGTCAGGCTGAGGGGCACAAGATGGCGTCTAGGACGTTTTTTGAACATCGCACGGGGCAGCACTTGCGACCACAATGGCGGATTTAGGACCAAATGTTGAGATACGACCGTTTGAGCATCCGCCGCCTAGTGCGCCTGCGCCCTTGCCGGGTCCTTTTATTCATCTGTGATTGGTTTAGGTACGATGGAGATGGTCGGTGATTGGTCAGGGGTCACTAAGGCTTGCTTTGGTCCACATTGGAACGGGAAGTCACGGAGTACGGGCGACACGGCTCTGTCACTCTTCGGTGTATTTTTAACCTTTTATCCTGTGCTCCAGCGTTTGCAGCGATCCTGAAAGGTGAGAATAGCGGTGATTGTGTGGCAGGATGTGTTAGGGGGTGAGGGGGGGCGGGGGGCGTGCTAATTAACAGGACAGGCGCCGGATGCTCAAAGGTGGTGGTAACTTATCCCCGGAGACGGTTGTAAGTCACGGGTCGCGTCGCAAGTTTGCTCCGCGCTAGGACCGTCCTCCGCAGCGATGCACAGCGCGGTCGCCGCGGCGTGCTAAGGGTCAGCCCTATGGTTCACGAGTGAGGCGGTAGAGGGCGGGCAGCTCACCAGCTGAAGTGGATGCAACCAATGGAAATCAGTGAAACAAAAAAGACAGCCAATCAGGATCAAGGAAGGTTATTGCAAAAAAACGGCGCCAGAGACGAAAACTACCGCGAGTCAGTATTTCCTCAAGTCCGTACAGCCAAGCTAAGATGGGGAAGACTAGTGAATATTGGCCGGAGAGGAGGTTGCCGTGCAGGAAATAACGACGGTCAAGAGTTTAGAACTGGGGCAGTTGTCAGGCGCGGCAAAGAGGTGTGGGTTAGAGGTGAACAACGTATGCTATGTGTGTGGGTACGAGAGGAAGTTAGAGGCTCAGGAATGCATAATACGTGCATTGAGGAGTGAGATGAGGGAGCTAAGGAAGAGGTTTGACAGTGCTCAGGAGAGGCAAGAGGCGATGGACAAGGGAGAGGCAGGTGTGAGCACGGGTGCCTGATGGGGGGAAGAAAGGTGTGACATTCATGTATGGGTGAAAGGGGGGGTGACGATATGATTGAGCACATGCTACTTGAGTGATGTATATGAGAGAAAAGGGGATTATGGTAACAGTTGTGACCGAATGGAATAGGATGTTGGAGAGGGATGTAAAAAGGTTAAATGCATGCAATATTATTTCAGCTGAGGTAATTTTCAAAGCAGGCAATTGTTGTCATTCAGTAGATCATGTCATCCTTCATCATCAGAAATCATTTTCAAGACTCAATTCTGACCTGTCACATTGCGTAGATTTTAATTGTCATTCTTAGTCAGTTGAGGTCATCTTGAAGCCAACAATTCTTGTTTCATAGTTCAATTCTTGTCATTCTTTCTCTTTTTGTTCCTCAGGTATATTTTGCAAATTGATATCATATTTATTTCCATTTATTTAATTTTGGGAGCAGGCATTAAGGCCAGGTTACCTTATATTTAGTTCAATTAGGTCAGATCAGGTTAGGTTAGATTTAATTTGATTAGGGTAGTTAGTTTTAATTGTGTTCAATGAATGTGTAATATGCTTCAGTTATATAATGTGTACTCGCCATTGCCAATGGAGCTTGGGAATAATAACACATGACTTAGTCATTCACTTTTTTTATTGGATTAACCCGCAGCTTGGGTAGATATTACAGCTTGATGTAGCACGTAACAGCTAATACAGCACAACAAATAAGTAATTACTGAGAAATCATATATACAGGAAGGTAGTTGGTGTGGAAGAGAAATGGCTACTAACTCTGCCCTGTGCACAGGGAGTGTTAAGTGGTGCCACAAAGAGATGCTCAGGGCTGAGAAATGTATATCAAGTAGGGGTGCATTATAGGTGCCCAGTTTGTGAAAGAGGGGACAGGAAACAGAGGAAATATGTAATCGGGACTGCGTGGAAAAGCAGAGGGAAGGAAAGGACCTGCAGAAGCCAACGCCTCAACAGACTATTTGAAATGGTTTGACTATAGTAAGTCTGCTGGTCAACAGAAAAATATTCTTAATGTCGTGCCTGGCATGGGCACTCCTTAATAATGTTGGTTAATTATACCTCAAAGTAGAATTAATTGTTGATCACTTAAACCAGAGAGTAAAATTAGTAGTTTATTTACGAAGTCTTATAAGGCACCGTTATCGCATACAGGGTTATCATCTGCCAAATAATATGGGCAGCGTGACTTTAAGAATATTACTTAAGGTAAATATATTTGTTTAAAGATTCTGATGATGAATTAAGGGTCAAGGGACAGGATTCAGCCATACAAGACTAAATTGTCGCTCATAACACTTAGAACTCAGTCTAATTATAAACTAACATGTAAACACAAGAAACAAGTAGCACCAACACACAAACAAAACCTATCAAGTGTTCCCACTAACATGTGGTAAAAAACCTGCTCATTCAGTCTAACACCACTCATCAACTTAATTAAGCCTTGACTACAACTACCGAGTGTTTGCACTCCACCGTGGTTACCCCTGATAATGACACACACACCATTTGTCCTTTTCCCTCTTTCCTCCTCCCGCACACAACCCCCAGGGCATGCTGGCTTGGGTCCCAACAGCAGTCAGCCAGCCTACCATCAGACAGACTTACTTCGACACCTCTGTCTGGGGCGATACCTCGTATAAGAGTCCTTAAATATAATATTATAGCCTAGGTATATTGAACACTTCTATGTATGTGAGGCCGGTTATGCTATACGAACCAACAAGTTGGAGAGGATGACATGGAGCCAAGAGTGCAGAATGCTGAGATACATGGGCCATGTGAGATGGACAAGTAGGGTATCAAACTAGGTGATAAGAATGAGTGGTGTGGAGGTGGTGCCCCTCTTGATCAAAGACGCTGAAGTTAGGGTTGACTGAAGATCTGCCGGGCAGCATGTTGGTAACCCTCCGCCACTTGTCAATGGTTGAAAACTCTCAGCGTCTTGCGGTGGGAGTAGAGTCCTCTGGATCACCACGTACACACGCTGACCACTCGGCCACCGGTGCACCATATGCAATCTGCAGGTGTAAGCTGATATTAATTACATATTAATAATAATCGCCATATAAATTATGATCAAGAATGCCGAACATGTGGCCATTATGACTTCTTGTTTTGTTCTTATGCACATTCACATTTGAAAGTAATCTATTACTAACTGCAAGGTCTACATATATGCATACCTATACTCAGGAAAAGAAGTTTCTAATAAATCCCTGCCTGACAACTTGACCAGGAATCAGTCTGTTGTTTCTCACAGGCTGAACTGTTACTTCTTCTGCAGCGATCCACTCAGTAGTTGTGCAGGAGCATACAAGAAGTCGCAATCTTCATAGTCTTCTTGGGGTCATACTGCAAACTTCCTCCTGACTTATGTAGGCACCTGCACCTTGACTTGAGGATCCCAAAGGTCCGTTCGACAACGCATCTTGTCCTGTGATGACTTGTTGTAGCGCTCCTCCCCAGGTGTTGTCGGCCGTGCAACTGGGGTCATCAGGAATGGCTCCAGAGGATACGCAGTGTCTCCTGTGAAGTTGAAAATTCATTAATGCATTATTTATCATTATGAAATGCATGAAAACTATCTTAAAAATTCTATTAATATCTATTGCTGTGGTTGACATCTTTATCTCATGACTGGCCTTTTCACAAAGTACCCGAGTTACTTTATCAATGGCCCTTGATTGGCCATTTCCAACACCGTTTCCAATAACACCTTGAAAGCTGCCACTCGCAAAAACCTTAGTGTAGCCAGAACCTGGGTGTGTGTTGGGAGTGCATGTGCCCTCCTGGTTCTCCTTTCCAGGTGGGGGCGCAACTCATCACAGAGCCTGATGATTTCCTGACGGGGAAATCTATACACCTGCACCAGGTGCTCATCACTGACATGTAGTGGGTTGAGTGGGTCCCGATATCTCCTTTCCCTGCACAGTCTGCGATTGAAAATGTATGCCGCAACAAGCTCCATCTGTGAAACACAAAAATAACTACATTACTAGACAGGACTAGAACATACGGTAATTATTTAAGACACATAATTGTAACCTAATTAAATGGCCCTTAAAAGGTAAAGAAATATCAATGTTACGGTAAGCTAATTAAATGTCCCTTAAAAGGAAAAGAAATATCAATGTTGCTGTTATCTAAAAATAAATTGAGGACGTAAAGCAAATAACAATAATAATAAAGAAAGAAACATGTTTAAAAAATATGAGTACAGCTCCCCGAGCCAAAGCCTTATTAGCTACAAATCTCCATAACTAACACACAAATCATGCATGAAAGACGTCCCTGTCACCATGCCACGTTAAAGTAAACCTATACACATGTATGGAGGCTATTACAGCTTCATGGGATAAACAATATTAATCAAAGCCACCCGAGCCAAAGCCTTATTGGCTACACTTTAATTTCCACAACTAATGCACAAATCATGCATGAGAGACGTTCCTGTGACCCATGCCACGTTAAAGTAAACCTCTACACATGTATGGAGGCTGTTACAGCTTCATTGGATAAGAAATATTGATCCAAGCCAAAGCCTTTTCGGCTACGTTTAAATCTCCACAACTAACGCACAAATCATGCATGAGAGACGTTCCTGTGACCCTTGCCACGTTAAAAAAAAGCTATACATATGTATGGAGGCTATAAGAGCTGCATGGGATAAGAAATATTGATGTATGCCAACCAAGCCTCCGCCTAAATCAGCTACACTAAATCTCACAACTAACCCACACATCATGCGTAAAAGGCGTTCCTGTGACTCTTGCCACCTTAATGTAAAGCTATACGTAAGTAGGAGTGCAAACACGTACCTTATATTGTGTATAGAGGTGGAGATGTGGATGAGGCGGAAACACTCCTTTAATGGCGACGGGCTAGGACGGAAACTGGTCGGATCTAGCCCCGCTCCCGAGCAGTCAGGCTGAGGGGCGACCTGACGTCACAAGATGGCGCCTAGGACGTTTTTTGAACATCGCACGGGGCAGCACTTGCGACCACAATGGCGGATTTAGGACCAAATGTTGAGATACGGCCGTTTGAGCATCCGCCGCCAGGTGACTATTGCTTGCAGGTGAGGGACTACAAGGAGATCGCCCGCCTCGTGTTCAAATTTCATGGTCGGTGTGGGCCCGTGTGGCGGTCTGGGTCACTGTGGGTTGCATGTTAGGGGTGAGCGGGGGCGGGGTGTGTGGCAATTAAAGGGACAGATGCTTTGCTTGCACGAGGGAGCCCTCCTCATGTTCAAATTTCATAGCAGGCGTAGGTCCGTGTGGTGGTTATGAGCAAGTGCCTGAACTGTCCGCTTGGGAACTTGGGAGGCCTGCCGTAGCTTAGGCTGAACCATCCCGTGAAGCCTCTGAGCCCTTGGTAATGAACGTCCGTATCGGGGAGAGGGAAGGCAAATGGAGGGAGGGAGAGGAGGGTTGGAGAAAGGGACCGTAAGATGTATAGGAGGAGAGAGAGTACCGACCCAACCCTCTGTACCGTGGTCGGGGTCACGGTGGGTGGGTTGGGGTCAGGTAGGAGGGGGGGTTTTAAATAAAGGAACAGGTGACTGATGCTTGTGAGGGACTGGAGGGAGGCCCGTGTGTGGTGGTCTGGGTTGCTATAGGGCGCATGACCTAAGATGGTTGACTGTTAGGGAGATGTTTGGGGAAGCAGAACTATTGGTAAGGAGAACTGGAGGGGGCAGTAACGTGGAAATTATCGTCACGGGTAGACTGGCTGGCTGGCGGGCTACTCGTTAGTGCAGAAAGTAGAGATTTACCACAGCAGGTTTACTCATTAAGGTACGAAAGGTAATGACAGTGTGACGAGGGCTGTTCACGGTAATGATGACCAGCGGGAAGCAAGCAAAGCGTTCAAGGTGATAGACAGCAACAGGATGTCATTTTGGGGGCGGAAATGCCGTGGTGACGCGAGATTGGACGCCTGAGGGCACGGGGCGGCACTGTACTGGTGGGTGATGGGAGAGTGAGAGTCTTGGGGCAGCGGCGGCACGGGGATTGGAGGCCGCGAGAAGTGGTGGTGGTGACGGCGATTGCATAATTGGTGTGTGTGTGTGTGTATGTGTGTGTGTGTGTGTGTGTGTGTGTGTGTGTGTGTGTGTGTGCCGCCACCGGATAACACCTGTACAGTAACCTCACTACAGCATTCTCTCTCTCTCTCTCTCTCTCTCTCTCTCTCTCTCTCTCTCTCTCTCTCTCTCTCTCTCTCTCTCTCTCTCTCTCTCTCTCTCTCTCTCTCTCTCTCTCTCTCTCTCTCTCTCTCTCTCTCTCTCTCTCTGTCACTCTCTATCACTCACAATCACACGAACCCACCGAACCATCTACTCCTCCTTGCTCTTCCTCTTCTTCTTGTTCCTCCTTCATCTTGCTCTTCCTCCTCCTCCTCTTCTTCTTGTTCCTCCTTCATCTCCTTGCTCTTCCTCCTCCTCCTCCTCCTCCTCGTCATTCTCCTTCTCCTCCTGTTTGTTCTTGTTCTTTTTCCTCCTGCCTCTCCTCCTCCTCTTCTTCCTTCCCTCCTCTCCTCCTGCTTCTTCTCTCCTCTTCCTCCTCGTCATTCTTCTTCTTCTCCTATTCCTTTTCCTTCTCATGTTTGTCCCTTTATTTTTATTTTCCTCCTGTTGCTCCTCTTTTTTTTTTTCCTTCTCCATCTCCTCCTGTTCCTCCTCCTCCTCCTCCTCCTCCTCCTGCTCGTTCTTCCCGTCCCTCTTCTCTTCTTATTGCTTTTATTTGGTTTTTGTTTGTCTTCCTCATGTTAGTAGTATTTTTCCTTCTTGTCCTCGTAAGTCTGGTTTTCCTTCTGCTCCTGTTCTGTTTGTCATCCTTCCCCTTTTATTTTTTGTTATTGTTTTATTGTCGTTGATCTGTTTTCATTATTTTTCTCTTATTTTTTTATTATTATTCGTTTTATAATCATCTTTCGGTATCATTATTATCAATATAATTTCAGGCTTAAGGAGAAGACGATTGACACCTTTAGTAATTGTACGCCCTACCTTATCTTACTTTACCTTAAATTACCCTACCTTACCTTACCTTACCTTACGTTACCCCTCTCTACCTTACCTTACCCTACCTTACCTTACCTTACCTTACCTTACCTTACCTTCCTTCCTTCACACGTCCCAGGCTCTCACACTTTATCAACTCAACATTTTTTCTCCCTAATGCTCACAAGATGGAGATAACTCACAGAGTGATCCCAGAGTGATCGTATCTCATCAGCTGACTCCCCAAAGCCGGGTCTCTGCGCAGGCGGCGAGGCGGCAATGCTCCCTGTCTTGTCCTGTCCGGTGGCTGTGTGTCGGGGTGTTGGCGTGTGGCTGGGAGGGGGAGAGAGGGAGGTGGGTGAGATAAGCTGTGAGGAAATCGATGTGGGGGAAAGATAGCACATTAGGAAGATCAAGAGTGGGTTGAGAGAAGGTGTGAAGAGATTGAAGTGGTCGAAAGATAACTCAAAGGAATATGAAGAGGAGGTTGAGATAGGCTGTGAGGGGATCGAAATAGGGGAAACTAGGATTAGAAAGAGGAAAGGGGATTGAGAGATGCTTTAAGTAGATGGAAGTTGAGGGAAAGGTGGCACATATTAGAAAGACTGGTTGAAACACACACACACACACACACACACACACACACACACACACACACACACACACACACACACACACACACACACACACACACACACACACACACACACACAAACAAACAAACAAACAAACAAACAAATAAAACCAGCAAGAATCATCCACCAAACATTCTTATCTCTACCATCCTCTCTCTCTCTCTCTCTCTCTCTCTCTCTCTCTCTCTCTCTCTCTCTCTCTCTCTCTCTCTCTCTCTCTCTCTCTCTCTCTCTCTCTCTCTCTCTCTCTCTCTCTCTCTCTCTCTCTCTCTCTCTCTCTCTCTCTCTCTCTCTCTCTCTCTCTCTCTCTCTCTCTCTCTCTCTCTCTCTCTCTCGCTCCCTCCTTCCCTCCCCCTTATCGGAATATCTAATCGGGTTCAAAGTCTATAAGAAAGGATCGCAATGCATTCAAGTCGATTCGATATGCGTCGCGGAAACGTGAATATCGTGTTCCTCCTCCTATGTATTATGCATATTTATACATTGATACGCATCTATTATATATTTATGTCGAGGGGAGGCGGAGAGCATGAAGGGATCCATCAGTGGGCGCCAAGGCAAGGAGGAGAGGCGGTTGTCGTGTTACCAGTCGACGAAATGCATTTATGGGCTAGCGCGGAGAGCTGAGAAGGCCTCCAACGGTGACCCCCTTCCTTCTTCTCCTCCTCCTCTTCCTTCCTTCCTCTCCTCCTCCTCTTCCTTCCTCTCCTCCTCCTCTTCCTTTCTTCCTTTTCTCCTCTTCCTTCCTCTCCTCCTCCTCTTCCTTTCTTCCTTTTCTCCTCTTCCTTCCTCTTCTCCTCCTCTTCCTTCCTCTCCTCCTCCTCTTCCTTCCTTCCTTTTCTCCTCTTCCTTCCTCTCCTCCTCCTCTTCCTTTCTTCCTTTTCTCCTCTTCCTTCCTCTCCTCCTCCTCTTCCTTCCTTCCTTTTCTCCTCTTCCTTCCTCTCCTCCTCCTCTTCCTTCCTTCCTTTTCTCCTCCTCTTCCTTCCTTCCTTTTCTCCTCTTCCTTCCTCTCCTCCTCCTCTTCCTTCCTTCCTTTTCTCCTCCTCTTCCTTCCTCTCCTCCTCCTCTTCCTTCCTTCCTTTTCTCCTCCTCTTCCTTCCTTCCTTTTCTCCTCTTCCTTCCTCTCCTCCTCCTCTTCCTTCCTTCCTTTTCTCCTCCTCTTCCTTCCTCTCCTCCTCTTCCTTCCTTCCTTTTCTCCTCTTCCTTCCTCTCCTCCTCCTCTTCCTTCCTTCCTTTTCTCCTCTTTCTTCCTCTCCTCCTCCTCTTCCTTCCTTCCTTTTCTCCTCCTCTTCCTTCCTTCCTTTTCTCCTCTTCCTTCCTCTCCTCCTCCTCTTCCTTCCTTCCTTTTCTCCTCCTCTTCCTTCCTCTCCTTCTCCTCTTCCTTCCTTCCTTTTCTCCTCTTTCTTCCTCTCCTCCTCCTCTTCCTTCCTTCCTTTTCTCCTCTTCCTACCTCTCCTCCTCCTCTTCCTTCCTTCCTTTTCTCATCTTTCTTCCTCTCCTCCTCCTCTTCCTTCCTTCCTTTTCTCATCTTTCTTCCTCTCCTCCTCCTCTTCCTTCCTTCCTTTTCTCCTCCTCTTCCTTCCTTCCTTTTCTCCTCTTTCTTCCTCTCCTCCTCCTCTTCCTTCCTTCCTTTTCTCCTCTTCCTTCCTCTCCTCCTCCTCTTCCTTCCTTCCTTTTCTCCTCTTCCTTCCTCTCCTCCTCCTCTTCCTTCCTTCCTTTTCTCCTCCTCTTCCTTCCTCTCCTCCTCCTCTTCCTTCCTTCCTTTTCTCCTCTTCCTTCCTCTCCTCCTCCTCTTCCTTCCTTCCTTTTCTCCTCTTCCTTCCTCTCCTCCTCCTCTTCCTTCCTTCCTTTTCTCCTCCTCTTCCTTCCTTCCTTTTCTCCTCTTCCTTCCTTCCTTTTCTCCTCTTTCTTCCTCTCCTCCTCCTCTTCCTTCCTTCCTTTTCTCCTCTTCCTTCCTCTCCTCCTCCTCTTCCTTCCTTCCTTTCCTCCTCCTCTTCCTTCCTTCCTTTTCTCCTCCTCTTCCTTCCTTCCTTTTCTCCTCTTCCTTCCTCTCCTCCTCCTCTTCCTTCCTTCCTTTTCTCCTCTTCCTTCCTTCCTTTTCTCCTCTTCCTTCCTTCCTTTTCTCCTCTTCCTTCCTCTCCTCCTCCTCTTCCTTCCTTCCTTTTCTCCTCTTCCTTCCTCTCCTCCTCCTCTTCCTTCCTTCCTTTTCTCCTCCTCTTCCTTCCTTCCTTTTCTCCTCTTCCTTCCTCTCCTCCTCCTCTTCCTTCCTTCCTTTCCTCCTCCTCCTCCTCCTTCCTCTCCTCCTCCTCTTCCTTCCTTCCTTTTCTCCTCTTCCTTCCTCTCCTCCTCCTCTTCATTCCTTCCTTTTCTCCTCTTCCTTCCTTCCTCTCCTCCTCCTCTTCCTTCCTTTTCTCCTCTTCCTTCCTTCCTCCACCTCCTCATTCCTTCCTTTTCTCCTCTTCCTTCCTCTCCTCCTCCTCTTCATTCCTTCCTTTTCTCCTCTTCCTTCCTTCCTCTCCTCCTCCTCTTCCTTCCTTCCTTTTCTCCTCTTCCTTCCTTCCTCCACCTCCTCATTCCTTCCTTTTCTCCTCTTCCTTCCTCTCCTCCTCCTCTTCCTTCCTTCCTTTTCTCCTCTTCCTTCCTTCCTCCATCTCTTCATTCCTTCCTTTTCTCCTCTTCCTTCCTCTCCTCCTCCTCTTCCTTCCTTCCTTTTCTCCTCTTCCTTCCTTCCTCCATCTCTTCATTCCTTCCTTTTCTCCTCTTCCTTCCTCTCCTCTTCTTCCTTCCATCCTTTTCTCCTCTTCCTTCCTCTCCTCCTCCTCTTCCTTCCTTCCTCTCCTCCTCCTCTTCCTTCCTTCCTTTTCTCCTCCTCCTTCCTCTCCTCCTCCTCTTCCTTCCTTCCTCTCCTCCTCCTCTTCCTTCCTTCCTCTCCTCCTCCTCTTCCTTCCTTCATTTTCTCCTCTTCCTTCCTTCCTCTCCTCCTCCTCTTCCTTCCTCTCCTCCTCCTCCTCTTCTTTCCTTCCTCTCCTCCTCCTCTTCCTTCCTTCCTTTTCTCCTCTTCCTTCCTTCCTTTTCTCCTCTTCCTTCCTTCCTTTTCTCCTCTTCCTTCCTTCCTCTCCTCCTCCTCTTCCTTCCTTCCTTTTCTCCTCCTCTTCCTTCCTTCCTTTTCTCCTCTTCCTTCCTTCCTCTCCTCCTCCTCTTCCTTCCTTCCTCTCCTCCTCCTCTTCCTTCCTTCCTCTCCTCCTCCTCTTCCTTCCTTCCTTTTCTCCTCTTCCTTTCTTCCTCTCCTCCTCCTCTTCCTTCCTTCATTTTCTCCTCTTCCTTCCTTCATTTTCTCCTCCTCTTCCTTCCTTCCTTTTCTCCTCTTCCTTCCTCTCCTCCTCCTCTTCCTTCTTTCCTTTTCTCCTCTTCCTTCCTCTCCTTCCTTCCTTGCTCCACCTCCTCTCCACCTCCTCCTCACCACACCCATCCGTCCCACTCACCCACCTAACCTAACCTCCCTCACCCGGCTTAACCTCCTCTCTTCTCCTCTCCTCACCCTTTCTGTACCTGGTCCTCCTTCGTCTCTCTCTCTTCCCCTTCTTACCTTTCCTTTCCTCGATCCTCTCCCAGGCTTCTCTTTAAATGCCTTCTTCTTCTTTTCTCCGCTCCCTCTCCATCTTCTCTCTCCTTGTCTTTGCTCTCTTCTTCCACACCATATTCCTTTATTGTCTCCCTTCTCCTTTATTTGCTTCCTCCATGATCGGCTTCAACCTCACATCGAGTTATCCTTTTTCCTCTCCTCTTTTGTGTACTCTATCCAGTCTTTTTCCTCTTTCCTCTCCTCTCTTACTCTCTGATCTTCGCCACAAATGTTTATCTTCAATTTTTCTTCATTTTTCCTTTCCAGTCCTTCATTCCTTTTCTCTCCCTCCTTCTCCCTGTTCTCTGTTGACTTTGCTTCTTATTTTATCCGCCTTCAGGTTCTCGTCTCTTAGCGGCTTATGCCTCAATGCCTTCTTCCGTCTTTTTGCTCCTATTAAATATCTCTTCATCTGCCTTCGTTCCCTGTCTTATCATCTCTTAGCTTTTGTTCCTTCCTTCGTTCATTTATCCAACTCATCTCCCCGCCCTCTCATTCATCTCATTTTCATCTTATTCCTTGGTTTATTTATGTTCCTCCTTCCCTCCAGTTCATCCATAACCGTTTATCTCTCATATATCTTCTTTTTCTCCATTCGTTCGTTCTTCCCCTCCTTCCTCTTTCCTCCATTCATTCCTTGTTTATATCATTCCTTCTTTCTTCTCTTCTTGACCTTATTTCTCACCATCGTCCTCTTTAACCCTCCTCCTCCTCCTCCTTCCTTCCTTCCTTCCTTCCTTCTTCAAACCATTACCTCGCCGCTCTCACTTTTCACCGTCGTCTGTTGCGACGCCCTATATATTATGTGGAGGCGGCGGCGGCGGTGGTGGAGGTGGAGGCTGTTTCTGGACCCTTCAATATTGGCGACTTGGCAACAGAATGAGAGAGAGAGAGAGAGAGAGAGAGAGAGAGAGAAGAGAGTACTACTACTACTACTACTACTACTACTACTACTAATAATAATAATAATAATAATAATAATAATAATAATAATAGTAAACTTTATTTCCACTAAAAAGTGGTTATTCTAAACATCTAAATAGACATGGTAGGTTATACATATAAATATACATGGTGTATTATACTTCTAAATATACATGATAGAATATACAGAAGGCAGTGGAGTAGATAATACATTCATGCAGAGGTCAACAGCTTCTTTTAAAATTGATTTTAATGTGGTCAGATTATGAGTCTTTTATTTCATTCGGTAGTTGGTTCCATAATTTAGGACCTAATACATGAAAGGCTCTTGCACCTGTGTCGGTGTTGGTTCTCGGGACGTAGAGATTGTTTTGTTGTCTTGTTGTTGAGTCAGTCATATAGTTAACAGTTGGGAGAAAGGATGTGGTCTGGGTAATCTTTTATTTTCTGCTTAAACACTTTTGTGATGAGGTTAATGGTGATTAGGTCTTTGATTTTAAGCCATTGTAAATCTTTAAATAATGGAGTGACATGATCGTATTTCCTGGCTTTCCCATCTGCCACTTTTATCGCGAAGTTTGTAGTTTTTGCACTTTGTTTATTAAAGTTGAGTTTGTTGTCCCCCATATTGTGATGCCGTATTTTATGATGCTTAATACCACTGACACTGTCGAAGGCTTTAGAAAGGTCGCAGAGTGTTAAAAGTGATATTTGTTTGTTATCTATATTATCATAAATTTTATTGGTAATGACTTGCAGCGCTGTCTCTGTAGAGAGTTTTGGTCTAAAGCCGTGTTGGGTTGGAGAGAGAAGTTTGTTACGTTCCAGGAATGACATTAATTGATTGGCAACTACCTTTTCTAATATTTTTTTTAAAAATTGGAAGTAGAGAGATGGGACGATAATTTCCTATTTCGTCTGGGTTTCCGTTTTTATATAGTGGGGTGACAACAGCGTTTTTCCAGGAGGCAGGAAAAATGCCTGTGACGATTGAGGTATTTATGATGGTTGTGAGGTAGAAGATGATAACTATAAGTGAGTCTTTGATAAACCTTAGGAAAAGTTAACAAAAACAAACGATTTATGATTTTGAATCAGTTTTAAAGTTAATATGATTTTGTTATGGTCTACTGGCTGAGGTCTGAAAGCGCGAGATTAGTGGGGTAGAGGGCGCGACCGGGATGTTAGGAGCTTCGTTAAGGTGATTACGGTTTTCGACTTTTAATGATCTTTGAGTTGATTCGTATGTGGTTAGGCCGACGTTCGCAAAGAAGTTATTAAAATCTTCAGCTTTTTCACTTATGTTCTCAAGGGGCGGGTGGGTCGTGCTCTGTGTTTTACTAGGAATAATAGTTTTTAATGTGTTCCAAGTTTCAGCTGTGTTATTTTTGCAGGTGTGTAGTTCTTGGTGGTAGTAATTTTTCTTTGCAGTGGTTATTAGACGTTTGACGTTTTTCTTTATTTCTTTATAGTTTTGCTGTATAATCACGTTATATCTGTGATTTTTTAATATCCTTTGAGCTTTCTTGCGTTCTGCTAATGCCTCTTTAATTTCATCATTGATCCAAGGTGCGGGGGGTCGGTGAAGAACGATATTAGATATCGGAGCACTTCTGTCGAGACTGGTAGTAATGACAGATGTTAGTATAGACACTTGTTTATCGACATCGTCAGTGCGTAATATTTCATTTAGTGTGGAGGTTTCCTCTAGGATATGGGAGCATAGAAGGTCGCTGTTATATTTTCTTAGGCCACGTTTAGTTACGGTGATGGGTTGGCGCTTGGGTTTAAGGATGTTGACAGAGGCGCCTATAAGCTCGTGGTCTGCGACCGTGCAAGGGATTACGTAGGAATGAGTGACAAGATCTGGCTTGTTAGTGATGATCACGTCTAGGAGGGTTGCAGAAGTGGGTGTCACTCGTGTGGGTGTGTTTATAATTTGTGTAAGCTTATTGTTGGCTATTATACGTGATAGTTTACTGTTGGGTAGGAGGAGGTTGTCGTTGAGGTCACCTAATAAGAAAAATGTCTTTTTACGCATAATTAATGCCCTCAATGTGTCTTCTGTGTGATCAAATGAAGTAGAACAGGCCTTAGGATGTCGGTAGATACTGTTTATAAGGATGGAGGGTAGTTTTCTGCATTGAACTTGGATACAAATTTCATCTACCCCTTCGTGTTTAGGTACGCCTGTGTTTATCGAAGCTGAGTGTAAGTCATTATGAACATATATACAAGCCCCTCCGCCTTTGCCTCTGTCTTGTCTGTAAAGTTTAAAGTTAGGAATGTTCGCGTGTGAGTCTGGGGTGTGTGTGAGTAACCATGATTCACTGATGCATAGTATGTCGATTTGCCTTTCGTTGATTAATAGGTTGATTTCATCCAAATTATTGAGTAATGATTGTGCATTTATGTGTTCAATAGTTAGGTTGCCTTTTTTGTTCGTAGGCTGAGAACTAACGGCAGAACATTCTTTGCCTTTCTCCTAGCGTGAGGTGTAATAGCGACAATGGCGAGAGAAGAAAAAAGGAGAGAAAAAAAAAAAAATAGGAAGAAAAAGAAGAAACAAAGAAGAAGAAGAAGATTTAGATAGACAGATGCAGAGAGAGAGAGAGAGAGAGAGAGATGGGCAGAGAGAGAGAGTTTGCTTCCTAATAGGATTAAAGATGGGTCGGCTATAAGCATGAAGGTGAAGTGAAGGCACTCAGCAGACTGTATGGTATTATGACTACGACTACGTCCGTGTGTGTCTCAGGGCGTGCTGGTGTGAGGTGAAGCTTGCCATCTGTAGTCCTTGCCGCTGTGTTTAAGGGCACAACACAATCTTCCCTGTGAACCCCTTTAGAAGTGAGAACGATGATTTCTTTTCTTCTCAAACTTGTTGTTCTCTTGGTAAATAATATTCTCGTCATTTATATTCCTTGTTTGATATATTATTTTCACTTCTTTCAGGAGAAGTTTGTTTTGTCTGCAGTCAGTAATGTTCGTCGGTCGTTTTAGTCGCTTTTAAAAAGATATCTAAGTCAAGGGTCTCGGAATGGTCTCGGATTAGGAAGAAAAGCTATAAACTCGCCTAGAATGCCACAGCCAGCCTTAAAAATGATGCCTCTAATGATTTATATATTCCACCTGAGAGAGAGAAGAGAGATTGACAAAATAATTACCTTTTCATAGAGAGGAGAGGAAAACAAGAACGAAGAGAATAGAGAAAGAAAATAATTATCTTTTCATAGAGAGAGAGAGGGAGAACGAGAAGAAGAGAGAATATATAGATAGAAATAAATATCTTCCCATCACCAGGCCATTATTACTGTCCCTCGCCCACCATCAACAACCCACTCCTTCATAAAGCCCTAGCATTTATCTCTCGCATAATCTATAAGAAGTGTTCTATTGACAAAACAACTTGGGCAGGCTCATGGTCTATGGCAGGCGGCTAAGTGGCTGGAGGGCTGCAGGTGGTCTGGGTGGCTGGCTTCTGGAGTGGTCTGGGTGGCTGGCTGGAGTGGCTGGTTGGCCTGGTTGGCGGAGTGGGTGACTGAGGGATTGGCTGAGGTGGTATTTTTTTTTTTACAGCAAGGGAGACAGTTCAAGGCACACAAAAGCAAACATTAATTAAAAAAAAGCCCGCTACTCCTGCTCTAAAAAGAATCAAAGGGTGGCCGAAGATAGGTCAATTTCGGGAGGAGAGGTGTCCTGATACCTCCTCTTGAAAGAGTTCAAGTCGTAGGCAGGAGGAAATACAGATGAAGGAAGAGTGTTCCAAGTTTACCAGCATGAGGGATGAAAGAGTGAAGATGCTGGTTAACTCTTGCATAAGGGTTTGGACAGTATAGGGATGAGCATGAGTAGAAAGTCAGTGCAGCAGGGCCGCGGGAGGGGGAGGCATGCAGTTAGCAAGTTCAGAAGAGCAGTCAGCGTGGAAATATCGATAGAAGATAGAAAGAGGCAACATTGCGGCGGAATTTAAGAGGTGAAGACTATCAGTATGAGGAGGAGGCTGATGAGACAGAGCCTTAGCCTCCACTCTGTCCAGAAGAGCTGTGGTGGAGCCCCCACACATGAGATGCATACTCCATACGAGGGCGGACAAGGCCCTGTATGGACAGCAACTGTGCAGGGGAGAAGAACTGGCGGAGACGGTACAGAACGCCCAGCCTCGAGGAAGCTGATTTAGTAAGAGATGAGATATGAAGTTTCCAGTTGAGATTTTGAGTTAAGGATAGACCGAGGATGTTTAGTGTTGAGGAAGGTGTTTGGCTGTATGGTTGGATTATTTGGTTGCTGGCTGTCTTGGTGGATGACTGGTTGACTGACTGACTGTGTGTGTGTGTGTGTGTGTGTGTGTGTGTGTGTGTGTGTGTGTGTGTGTGTGTGTGTGTGTGTGTGGGCGGGGTTGTGTGTGTGGTGGCGCGGGGGAGTTGTCTTTCCTCTTGTCTGTCTGTGTCTGTTAGTCTATACCTACTTGGGTGACTGGATAGATGGCTGTATAGATGAGGTGTCTGTCTTTCTGTCTGTCCCTGTATGTATTTGTCTGTCTGTCTGTATGTATGTATGTACGTATGTATGTATGTATATATGTGTATTTGAATGTCTGAATGGACGGAGTGTATGGATGGGGTGTCTGTGTGTTTGTCTCCGTCTATGTATCCGTGTCTCTCTGTCCACTTTCTGTGTCTGTCTGTCTCTATTAGGCTGTCTGTCTGTATGGCCGGGTGGGGTGGCTGCTGGGTGCTCAGAGACTCGCGATGAAAAATGTCAACGGGAGGCCGATGTGACGCCTCCGCCGATGACCGTCACTTTGATTAATGGGCGCCCGCCTGTCCTCGCTCACCCGCGCCAGGCCCCGAGGCGCAGGTGACAGAACGACCCACATCATGTTACTTTATGACCTTGATCAGTCCCCGGAATGCTCGACATGTTGTGTTGTCGATGGGTGGGTTGGATTTCTGGCATCCTGACTAATATATTTGTCAGGGTGGGTTGAGGAGAAGCTGGTCAGTAGTTCCTGAGTCTTTGATCGTGGTCCGTTTCGTCCTAATTCGTCGTCTGTTTCTTTGTTGTATGTTTGTTCCTAATGGTCCCTGGAATGTTTTTATTTTATTGTAAGGTGGCGATTAGCGTGTTTTTTGTGGGTGGGTTCTTGTAAATAGTAGCTTGTGTGTGTGGGGGAAGGAGTTTTTATTGTGTGTGTGTGTGTGGGGGTGGGTGTGGGGGTGTGGGTCTGTATTCTCGTATTTTCTCGTAAATCTCAGTCCTGTAATTAGTTAGGTAGTAATAACTATAACTATAACTACATATTTATGTAATATTATACCTCAATACATTTGTTTGCCCTTTCTACTCCTTTCTCATAAATATCGTAGATACATAAAAAAGTCAGCTCCTGTGAACCTAACCACAGCTAACATCACAGTCCATGAAGTTTTCGACTCTTTATAAAGTAACTATTGTATTGGCACTCACCTCATGACTGCCCATCCTGTTCCACTCATCCACCATTCCTTTGGTTAACTAATTCTTGCCTATGTCCTTGTTGAATCTGAATTTATCTGATTTAAACCCATTACTACGTGTTCAACCCTTCTTTGTTACCTTCCTTCAGAACCTTATTAATATTACCCTTATCAAAATCCCTTCATCCATATATAAACATCGATCAAGTCTCCTCGCACCCTTCATCATCCTCATCCTCATCATCATCGTCTTTGTATCACTAGTATTATTATATTCCCTTCTTCCTCCCTTCCTTCTTTTTTCATCCTTCCTTTCGCGCCGAACATGGAGTGGTATATGTGATAACTCTCTTGCTGTCCCTTCCCCTTCTTTATTTCCTTCCTTCTTTCTCTCCCTTCTGCTGCTCTTCCTCTCTTTATCCCTTTCTTCATCTCTCGTTCTGTTTTCCTTCCTCTTGATTCACTTTTCACTTTTCTTCCCCTTCGTGTGTTTTCCTCTTTATTTCCTTCTTTTTGCACTTTTCCATTCTTCTTCAGTATTTTCCTTCTTCTTCCATTTTCCTTTCCTCTCTTTCATTTTTTCCTTAATGTATGTATGCCTCTTTTTTTTTCCTTGTTTTTGTGCTTTCCTATTTTTCTTCAGTATTTTCCTTCTTCCATTTTTCTTTCCTCTCTTTCATCTTTTTTCCATCTATCTCTTTTTCCTTTTCTTTCCCTACGTCCGTGTGTTTGACTCTTTTCTCCCTGTTTCTGCACTTTTCCATTCCTCTTCAGCATTTTCCATAGTCCATTTTTCTTTACATCTATCTGGTTCTCCTCCCTCTCTCCCCTCGACAACGGCCACGCCACCTCTTCTCGTCCTATCAGCGAAGTTAACTTAAGCAACGTTGGGTCTGGTTAGTGCTTGGAT